>NC_064632.1:227400426-227550426 GCF_023864275.1 Schistocerca cancellata | reverse complement strand
ACAGCAGATGATCAATTTAAATTGAACATTACATGAGAAATGACCAGAATATGGAAAACGGCAACACAAAGTAATATTGCTCTGTGATAACACCCCATCACACACAGCAAAACAGGTCAGGAAAACAATCGAGATGTTCAGCTGGAAAATACTAGAGCATTTGGCTTATTCTCCAGACTTGGCTCCATTCGATTATCATCTGTTTGCATCACTGGGACTCGCTCACGCTGAACAACGCTTTAGTTCGTATGAAAATGGCTTGCTGACTGTCTCGCTTCAAAAGAAGACATGTTTAGGCCTGGCATTCATAGCCTTCTGGAGAGATTGGATAAATGGCAATGGAGATTATTTTGAATAAAATATTTTTTATCAATTTCAAACAACAGACATGTAATTATTGCAACCGAATTCTGGTTTCTTACTTCTACCCCTGGTAGATAAGGAAAAGAGAGTTGTCATTGTAAATAATTCTACATAAATTGCACTACCTGTTACTATAGGAGTGCCACAAGGGTCTTTCATGGGCCCTTTTTTTATCTTTTATTTGCATGATTGATCTAATTCTTTGCCCTACTAGACAGTAAGATATGCTGATGAGACAACCCACATAATAACTGATCCTAATATAGACAAAGTGAATGGGAAAGCACTGAGAGTGGTGGATATGTCTACCCCAGTGGCTAAACAAACGTGAAATATTGCCATATAGAAACAAAACTGGAACATTATATTTCTGTCTCTACGAATTAAGTGAAAGGATAAATGAGTGTGAATATCAAACTACTAAAAATTCATTTGGACTCTCAACTGAAATGGGATGAACACAAGGCAAATTGTGCATTAAAATATCATGTTTGATTTGCTTACCATGCAAATTAAATCCCTTGTCAATAAGGAACAGCTTTGGTCTTCGTATTATGCTTCCTTCCACTCTCAATAACTTACAGAAATATCATATGGGGTAACTCTCCTGATGTGAAAACAGTGTTCATCATGCATGGGGGGGGGGGCAGTGAGAATGATGACAGGCATTCCCTACATAGTCAGGCTGCCACATTTCAAAGAACAAAAAATATTAACTACACCTTTCCTCTATATAAAGCTTCTCTGCTCTCAGTAAATAAACAGCCAGAGACTTTAATGTATAGAAGATTATGGAACAAAGAACAGAAATAACACAGACTTACAATATACTAGGTTACATAAACTTAAAATACACCAGATTACTTAAGTCACAAAATAGTTTCAAATATAATGGCATAAAGGTGTATAATAAATTATGCTTAGCAATGAATTACCTACAATACAATTCCTTTGGGGGTTATGTACAGAACATATTAATCAACAGTTGTGTTTATGAAATAGAATTCTATAATAGTGTGGTATTGTAAACCAAATATTTAATTTTTAATTTAAAATATAAATGTCATTTCTGATTCTTAATGTAAAATTTGACTATTGAACACACATCAAAACCCATACCATCTACGTGATGAATGGTTGATGAATAAATGATTGAGTAAACTGTTTTCATGTGCTACAAAAACTACTGATAAACACTAATTACAGTCTGCTGCTAAGATTTATCACAAAAGTCTGCTTCTAAGATTTATCACAACCATTTAGTTTACTCTATTTATACTACAAGAGATTTCAAATGAATTCCTTGTCCAAATAAGTCTGAAGACAAGTTGTGAGACAAGATGTTTATGTTTCACTGTGAAATGCACATGATCTGCATATAAAGTGTCACTAAGCAGTTGGTTAAATTGATTTCAAATAATAAGTGTTGTGCTTTGGGTCTTAGGGTAAACTACATCACCAGCAAAAAACCTATCATGCTCAGATTTGCTAACAATTCCATTATCATAATCCTGAAATTTGATCTACAGGTATGGATGTGTGGTGGTTCATTATGGATTGTGCCATGTTCACGTGTTGGCCATGTGTTCAGAAAACGGAGGCCCTATGGTTCGCCTACTGGTGAAGATACGATGACTAGGAATTCTCTTAGAGTTGCTCATGTTTGGATGGATGAATATAAGGTTTGTGGTTCACTATGTTTTCCAAATTTTTTAATGTTAAATATTTTTTTTATTTCTGTTAACTGAATTTACATTTTACATTGAATGATCTCTTTTTGAGCGTTATGGAATTTTTAATTTCTTGTCGATGATGGATCTCCTGTTTTTTTCTGCCTTATGTAAGTGCTAATGCTTGTTTTTCTTCTACATGAACATAGCTGTTATAGTGGCTCCATTTTTGTGCCGGAGGGAGGGGGGGGGGGGTGAGGGTGAGGGAGGCATGGGTTGGGTGAACATAATACAGCACAAAGCTAATTATTAATTTTTACTCATAGCCACTATATGACATACATTAATTTTACATGTAAACATGAGCAACAGATTTGCTTTATGTGATTACCAGGTTTCTCTACTTGAATCAAAATAACAGCTACTGTAGCAGCAACTAATCAGAGCATGAGTTTGGTCACAGCGTCTGTCTTTTCCACAGTTGTCTTATTACTCAGGTGCTAGTTACCAGTCAGCTGCGGATGACATTTGTTGTCTTCAACATTATTGTTATGATTTTGTTTTATATGTTTTATTTTTCTGTGCAGTATGATTCTTTTTCAGAATATGTGAAGGTAGTGGTGAAATTGCATAGGAATGCGATACGACCAGTTGCTCGATTCATGACGGTACTCCATATTGGTACCTCTGCTGAAAAAGAAGAAAGAGCCACAGTTTTTTTTAGATGTGGTGTGATAGAACTTTATTTTCTACCAGTAAAAATGTTGTATCCACACTTTTAAAATGTGCAGAAAAGCATTAAAATGGCATTTTAAGAAGCCAAAACTTCAAAAACACACATCCGCCCCCAGTAGGTCACTACAAGAACCTCTTTTTTTACATATCAAGCACTGGAAAAGACTATTATTATCCTGCAAAGCAAACTCAGCATGTGCTTTAAATAGGAATATACTTAGTACAGCACCTCATAGCTGATGATACAAAACTGCTAACTGCCATTTCTCCTGCTACACTCAGCTGTCAATCATGTTGTTTTGATTCACATCTAAATACTTTTGACTATCATGTTTAAGTGGAATCTGCTTTAAGTTTACTTTAAATTAGTGTCATTGTCAAGAATTTTTTGAATTATAAGGCTTGGAAAGTAGATTTTCTATAAATATTGTTGTTATTTTTACAGTTGAATGACTAATTATATGTTTTAGTGTGGCATGCTTGATGATAAATGAAAATTCTACGAAACATATTTTTATGTAAGTACTAAAACAAAATTAATAATCCATTAAATTTCTGAATACTAGTGCTCAGTGAGCTTGTCAGCCCAACTTCAGCATAACTTGGGGAGGCACCACAATGATGAATAGGCTGGGCCGCCTCTGATGATGCTGCCATTGAATTATATGACTTTCTCGAAACAGTAGCACATTGATGTCATAGATATATAGTTAAAAATTATTCTATGTTGCTATTCTGTTCTTTCATTCTTCTTGAGAAAGAACTCTTTTATCAGACCTAAAGAATCCTTTAACAAAAGTGGATTTTTATATGGCCACTTGAATTATTAGTTGTTTATGTAACAATGATGATTCGGTTATCTCTGCAGGATTATTTCTTGAAAGTCAGACCAGATGCAAGAGATATATCATTTGGTGATATATCCGAGAGACAGCGATTAAGACAGCGATTAGGTTGCAAGAGCTTCAAATGGTACATGGATACTGTGTACCCTGAACTGGGGCTACCAGAGGATAATGATGCAAGACTGAAAGCAAAATGGGCAAAAGGCAGAGTAAAGCAGCAGCAGCAGCAGCTTGCAAAGTTCCAACCATGGCACTCACGAGCACGCAATTATACATCTCAGTTCCTGGTAAGTGCACTTAAAAATAAAATAATAATTTTCCTGCAGACTAGTTTGTTTTCCCTTCTGTGTTTATATTTTTAATAGAAAGTTGCACTCATATGTGTGTGTCTCCTTGACTTATTTATGATTCCTTGAAATGACTCGCTATATTGAGTCTTACTTCTGTTCACTGCCATCAACATCGTCATATATCAGCACCTCGTACATCGCCACATCAGCTATATACAAACTGAAACCTCCATATTGGAGAATATCTATAACACCACCAGTATTCCAAATAGTCTTCAGATGTCTTTCACAAGACCTTTTATGAGCTAAAAATAGTGGCTTGTTGTGCAGCCTTACACGAGATGGTCTCCTCCCTGCTGTGTTTAGTGATGAAGCTTAAGGCTGAAACTGATTGTGCTACATGTGCATATTTCACACAACTACAGGTGTGGCCTGCTTGTGTATTCTTGGTGGAAGGATTATTAACAGACTATTTGTGCAGTTGAAAAGGACATGAAAATTTGAAATAATGAGGGGAAGTAAATGCTGGATTCAACAAATGTACAGGGTTGTTTCAAATGTCAATTAATGAGGCTTTTTAATTTTTTTAATTTCACAATAAAAAGTAGAAGTGCAGGTCATTTTTCTAAATAGCCCTGTGCATTCAAAACACACTTTAGCCAGCAAGTAGGTAAGTTTGATATCCTGTTTTCATGAGATGAAGTTGGTCATGTCTGAAGCCAATTGCACAATAGGCTTCAACACCAACATCAGTATTGAACCTTTGATCCCCAGAACTGCTCTGAGTGGGCCACGGACTTGAAAATTACAGGGATTAGGCACATTTTCAAGTTGAGTTGCTCCAAGTTTTGTTTGGTCAGGATTGCTGTATGGGGATGCACACCATCTTGCAGAAGAACTCATTGGTAAACCACACCATTTGTGATGACATACCTATCTAATCTCACTTGAAACTTTGCAGTAGTATACAGTATTTAATGTCCAATGTCTGTGCAAAAAGTTAATTTGCAACAAGCCACACCAGTCACAGTTGCCACGACCTTGCCAGCTGACAACTCTCACTTGTCTTTCACCAGTCTGGGTGTGCTCTTCTCTCTCCACTCCTTGGCTACTTCTTTCGATTTAAAGTTTAATGATGCATCAACATTTCATCATGGGTGATAATGTGTGTTAGGAACAAGTTTCTGTCCTGAAATTCAGCCAAGAGGCATTCACACACTTGCAAATGGTTCAGTTTTCGATGAGTTGTCAAAAGGCAAGGAACCCACCTATCATTCACTTTTTGTACTGATCTCTAATAATGATAAAAGTGCTTCCATAACTTACCCCATCTCATCTGCAATCTCAACCACCTCAGATGCCTGTCACACGTAAGAAGGTGCTGTCGTCTGTGAAGCTGGAGAGAAGTCGGCAATCGTGGCCCTCATTCTCAGTGTGCTCACCCTCCACAAATTGCATGTGCCAAACAAACACTAGAGATCTTGAAAGTATATCTCCCTTGAATTGTTCAGTCAATCTTCTGAGGATTTCCCATGGTTTTACTCATTCCCAAGCAAGAAACTTTATACTATTGCACTACACAATGGATACCAGTACCTGTCGCTCAGACATTATAATAGTGACTAATGATGGAAGCGAGCAGCCCTGCTCGGCCGATTCCCCCATTACTCACCTCCTTATGCAATACTGACGGGCTGGAACTATCACGTAACACTGTTGCCCTCTTTGGGTTAAGAATCTCATTTATATTTGACTCACCCTTATACATGCCACAGGCGTACACTTTGTGCTATAATACTTGTAATGTGTAGGATCAGTAGAGGAGGTTATGAATACATAGTGCCTTGTGTCCATTTGTAGTACATGATGAAAGCTGCTGCACACTTCCGTGGTCGTAACTTGAACCTCAGACCTCCAGAAGGAAATGGCAAATTACTGTTATATCTGGATACCAAATTAATTACAAATTCAAGCAAACGTAATCGTGTCCGAGAAACTGCCAACAGAAACTGAGCTCATGTGACAAATTATGATCGTACTGTGTCTTATTATCTGCTTAATGATGCACCATCAGCCAAGGCAGTGCACCAGCCATGTTGTGCATGCACAGTCTGCTCTGGCTTCACTAGTGGTGCGCATTACTCGTGCTGCCTGGTGGGCAGTGATGTTGCCAACATTTTGAAGAAATACTACCAGTGTGTCTTAGCAGCTGTAATTTTGACAGTACATTTGATTGGTTGTATTCCTGCTGTGCAAAAAGTTCACAGAAAGTTTCAACACATTAGATTGGACCATTCCTTTTCCTTTGACATTCTAAATGCTAAGACATGCGCATAAGAATTTTCAGCAATGTGACCCAATGTGCTTGTTTTTTTAATTCATCTGTAAATAATGAATTTTAAAAACATGTTTCTTTTACATTTGAATATTTGATGAAAATGCTTTTTTGCAGTGGACTTTCCAGCTACAAAAGTGTGACCATAGAAGTGTTGTGTCTTCTTCAAGCCCTACTTGATGTTCTGTGTTCGTTCTTGTGACCTCATTTTAAAGTTAAGAAACAACCAATTATTATTATGGCAGACAGCTTATATTTCCATATTTTCTGGTTCTTCCCCCTTACTTTTCATGTTCCTTGTCGAAGTGAAATCCTTGAGAATGATTATTTTTTATGTTGGGCCAATATGGTTTACATGCACCTGCAAAAGAAATTCCTTCATCTTTTGATACACTTTTTGTTTTCTTTAAAAATACTTTATGTTAACTGTGTGTAATGCCTTTAATTTTGCAGATGAGGCTGAACAACACTAACTTATGTGCAGCTACAACTGCTGATGATGTGAAGACACGTGGTGTTCCTCTGGTACTGAAGCCATGCTTACGTGTCAAGGGTCAGGTAAAATTCTATTCATATTTTTTTATCATAATGTTATTTGTTCATTTTTACAAAAACAAGACATTAGTCTTTTAAAATCCCATTGTTGTTTATGATCTTCACTTAATAATGAAATATTGTTGGATCATGAAGATTACCAATTCAGAATTAAACAAATTATCTTGATATCAGATGTTTTCATGTGATTTAAGAGAGAGATTAAGTAAGAAAATAATAAGAAACTTTAGCAGTGTTTGAAGAGCTGCATTGTAAACTAATGATATAGATACAAAATGTATAATGAAACTGGGCAACAGAAAAAATAAACATGTAAATAAAGAAGGAGATGACATTATGTTAAAAGCTGAAAATAAAGAGAAATGAAAGACTTGTTGGAAGGTAAAGGAAAAAGGTAGCAGGGGGATGCAAGGGGATAAACATGTATCTAAAAGAATGAAAGAGAAAGAAATAAAAGTTCTTGGCAATGTGTATCAAGTATCTGATAATCAAACTCACTTATTATAAGTGTGCAATTTGTAATAATAACAGCAACAACAAAACATTCATTTTCCATCAAATAATTTCTTGCCGTATCCAAATTTTTACATCAAGACAGCGTCCAGTTTATTCTTCTGAATTAATCAATGAACTGCCAAATATAGAGTTTATAAAATATGTATTACATGGCTACATGTTCAAACATAATACAGTTTTGTAGGGTCTATGCAATATACACTGAAGAGCCAAAGAAACTGGTACATCTGTCTAATATCGTGTAGGGGCCTCGCGAGCACACAGAAGTGCCCCAACACGACATGGCATGGACCTGACTAATGTCTGAAGTACGTCATTCAGGGAATTGACACCCTGAATCCTGCAGGGCTGTCCACAAATCCGCCATCGGAACTGTTTAAACTCAGAAGAGTGTTCCTGGAGCCACTCTGTAGCAATTCTGGATGTGTGGGGTGTCACATGGTCCTGCTGGAATTGCCCAAGTCCTTTAGGAATGCACAATGGCCATGAATGGATGCAGGTGATCAAACAGTATGCGTATGTACGTGTCACCTATCAGAGTCATATTTGGACATGCCAGGGGGTCCATATCACTCCTCCCCCCTGCGGATCTGGGGGTAAGAATAGGCCTGAGGTATTCTTGCCTGTCGTAAGAGGTGACTAAAAGGAGTTTCACACGTTTCGGCCTTTACGTGATGGTCCTCTGTAGGGTTTGACCTCCATTCTTCAAAATATTCCTGAAGAGCTAGCCAATTGGGGAAGGGCATCGTGTCCATCATGCATTGAGATCTTTAGCCCACTTTCTCATCGTCGCATTTCAGTCCCACTCATTCTCCATCTCTTGGGCAAGGGCACCTTCCTGGGTGTGTTTTCCGCCATGCATTATGCAGTGGCACTTTCTGCGTCAACAATGACAATGGACTTCTTTGCACCTGATATCCAGCACATTAGCCAGTCCGTTGTGGTGGCGCCGCCGTATACCGTGTTGGTTGTAGCCCCCTGACCACACAGGGATTGCTCTGCTGATGCCTGTACCATTAACTCCCCATGTATGCCAAAGGGTAGATGCACATCCCCTCCTGCACCACCTACTTCGGGAGCAACACCCCCCCCCCCCCCCCCCCCAACCATCGGGGACATCCGTCTCCCCTTCTAATCCGGAGAAGCGTAAGTCTTCTTTGGCTTCTCTCGCTAGGAAGGGGTCCCTTGGGTCACTCTCTTCCCATGTTTCTGCTAGTGAGAGAGATGACACCCACCAGTGGCTGAAGAGCCCAAAAGCAGCTGGTCGTAGGGCTTCACGCTCATCCTCAGTCCCGGAGACAGATCCAGTGAAGTCCGCCCAGCCAGGGAATCCCAAGGAGCAGGGAGAGAAATCCAAAAAGAAGACCCCTAAGACCAAAGAAATGCGGTGGCAACCACACCACCGCTACCTACAAGCTCTGCCTCTGAGGATGGGGTGGAGATTCTGGCATCCGCTGAGGACCTAGCTCTCACCAGACCCTCGGACACAATGGATATAGACTGCTCAGGCAATAAGTCGGTGGGAACAGGTGACTCTGTGGTGTAAACTGCCTCGTTGAATGTTCCGTCTTCCCAGTCTCACGATGACGTCATTCTCTAGTGGAATTGTGGTGGTTCTTTCCACCACCTGGCTGAGCTACGGCAACTGTTAAGCTTTACACTTACTATCTGCATTGCCCTCCAGGAAACCTGGTTCCCGGCAATGCAGACCCCCGCCCTCCACGGCTATAAGGGATATTACAGGAACCGTAGCGACTATAATCAAGTGTCAGGTGGAGTTTGCGTTTATGTCCTAAACTCAGTCTGTAGTAACACCATGCTTCTTCAAATCCCTTTTGAAGCTGTGGCTGTCAGAATAAGGACAACGCAAGAAATTACTGTCCGCAATGTACATCTTCCTCCAGATGGTGCAGTACCCCTGAATGTGTTAGCTGCACTGATTGATCAATTCCCTAAACTTTTCCTACTTTTGGGAGATTTTAACACCAATAACACCTTGTGGGGTGGCACTGTGCTTTACTGGCCGAGGCAGAGATGTCGAAACTTTACTGTCTCAGTTCCACCTCTGCCTCTTAAATACTGGGGCCGCCACACATTACAGTGTGGCTCATGTTAGTTACTCGGCCATTGATTTATCAATTTGCACCCAGGACTTCTCCCATCTATCCACTGGAGAGCACATGATGACCTGTGTGGTAGTGACCACTTCCCCATCTTCCTGTCACTGCCCCAGCATCAGGCCCACAGACACTTGCCCAGATGGGCTTTAAACAAGGCAGACTGGGAAACTTTCACCTCTGCTGTCACTGTTGAATCTCCCCAACACAGTAACATTGATGTAATGGTTGAGCAGGTGACTACAACAATTGTTTCTTCGGCAGAAAACACAATCCCTCGCTCTTTAGGATGCCTGAGACGTAAGGCAGTCCCTTGGTGGTCGCTGGAACATGCTGAAGCAATTAAGGAGTGTCGGCGAGCTCTACAGCGACATAAGTGGCATCCTTCCCTGGAGCACCTGATAGCCTTTAAATAGCTCCATGCTTGCTGTCGCCAACTTATCAAACGATGGAAGCAAGAATGTTGGGAGAGATACGTCTTGACCATTGGGTGCCATACGTCACCTTCCCAAGTCTGGGCAAAGATCAAACGTGTTTTTGGGTACCAGACCCTACCAGGTGTTCCCAATGTTAACGTAAATGGCATGTTATCTACCGATGCAAATGCGATTGTCAAGCACTTTGTTCAAGACTCTGCATTGGAGAATTACCCCTCAGCCTTTCGAACTCTCAAATGGCAGCTGGAAGGGAAAGTCCTCTCATTCACTACACACCTCAGTGAATCCTATAATGCCCCATTTACAGAGTGGGAGCTCATCACTGCCCTTGCACATTGCCCCCACACAGCTCCTGGGCCTGATCAGATCCACAGCCAGATGATTAAACATCTCTCTTCTGACTACAAGTGACATATCCTCGTCATATTCAACCAGATCTGGTGCGATGGCATCTTTCCGTCGCAGTGGCAGGAGAGCACCATCATTCTGCTGCTCAAATCAGGTAAAAACCCGCTTGATGTGGATAGCTATCGGTCCATCAGCCTCACCAACGTTCTTTGTAAGCTGCTGGAATGTATAGTGTGTCGGCAGTTGGGTTGGGCTCTGGAGTCACGTGGCCTACTGGCTCCATGTCTGTGCGGCTTCCGCCAGGGTTGCTCCACCACTGATAATCTTGGTGTCCCTTAAGTCTGCCATCCAAACAACCTTTTCCAGACGCCAACACCTGGTTGCCGTCTTGTTGATTTATGAAAGCGTATGACACGATCTCGCGATATGATATCCTTGCCACATTGTATGTGTGAGGTCTCCGGTACCTGCGTCCGGTTTTTATCCAAAGTTTCCTGTCGCTCCGTACATTTTTATTTTTATTTTGTTTTTTTTTATATATATATATATATATATACACACATTTTGTTCGTTGCAACTGCTCGGGGCGGACGTCAGAAGGCACCCGTTTCAGTTCGCCCTTGATCCACTAACTCTGTTTTTTTTATTACAGGGGGCAGCTAACCCTCTAACCGAACAGTTACTGTGCCGGCTACAATATAAGAGAAGAAAGATGTGCATTAATCTGAACAGATCAATGTGCTGTTGACTGACTACATCACGTGTCCTATGCTATGAATATCCGCTGTCATCGGCTGCCGAGATCGCTTGACACGAGCTACGACTGGCTTACAAAAGCGCATCGTAATCTCGATTTCAATCTTTCGGAAAGTAACATGTGGTGTTTGGTGGAATTCGAATTTATACTACCATAATACGAAAATATACAGTGTACACGTTGCTGCACATCAGACATCTTTACGAAATGTGTTTGTTCCCTGAGTTTCGTTTTCTAAAGTGCCGGGAAATTCTACGCCTGTGTATAAAACCACAACCATTGAAAGGATTGATAAGTTTTACAGTTTCAGCAACATCACTGTTAAGTAGTGCGAACACACAAATAGGAAAAAGTAATGGTTTAAATTAATATACATAGTGTTGCTACCAGAAAAGAAAAGCTTTCACATAAAATATTGGTCTCTAAGATTAATAAGCTGCAAGAGAAGCTAAGCTTTCACACATAATGTTGATCTTTTTTGCGCGTGTTACACTTTAAGATACATCACACAGATGTGCCAGTAAAATTTTTAACAACGACATAAATGTCTGATCTTCTGGGCTCGAAAATATTCTAAATGGTCGTCCTCAAAGATTTGATTTTTGAATGAGAGTCAAACGCTCTGTGATTTAAGAAATTCATCAGACATTCGCGCACAGAGTTCATATTGTGTAAACGGAAATTTACTTTACTTGAATGTAATGCTTTTCAAACAACCATTCGGAATATTTTCCCGCAAACTGTTAGAAATTGATCCATTTCAGCAGTTGGCGCCAGATAACAGGTGTCGCCGCGCTTGGGCAGCCACGATGACTCAGGAAGTCCGTACATTTGTACGTGTAAAACATTAAAAGATCTTACATTATGCCATAAAAGAAACAAGACATTAGAGGATACTCCAAGAGCATGGGAATTTTGTGAACCATACTAAAATGCATAATTCGGCTTAAAGTGCACATTCGTATGTCCAGATTCAGATGTAAATTTTCTTGGAGTACCAGTAGTATATTATCTCATGTTTGGTCCTTTATTATGGCATAATCCAATACGTGCTAGAAGATGAAAACGTGAACTTGAAATGCAGCGAACAGTTGAAACTAGCCAATAGTGTGGAATTAAACACTTCGTTTCAAATAAATTGACAGTCTCAGCAGAAAAAATTAATAAAAGTCAAATTTCTTTAACAAACCGTAAAAATAACTTCATTGTTCTGCAAAGCGATTACTGCTCGACTGTCAGAAAGATGGAAAAAAATAAAATCTGAAACTAATAACATATTTTAGCCTTGTGTAAATATGTGAATGTATTTGAATTCACTTGATAGCTCCCGGCCACAGAAATCCATTTTGTTTTCATTTGACGTGAGAGCAATAAACGAAGAGGAAACAGCAAAACCACTTAACGTAAACACGGGTCACGTGGAGACTACCACCTCCCCACTACAACTCAGACTGCTCTGTGCATCAGGTCTGGATCTACGATATTTCAGAACTGCGACAATATTAGATAGTGGCGCTCCCCCTCCCTCGAGCGTTTGAGGCACGACGCCAAAAATTTAAAAAATCAACTTTTAAAAAATATCTTTATTTTGTAGCGCACGACTTTCTGAAGAGTCTGATACATAAGACATGTTCGAGGAAACGTAAATCTTGTTATTTAGTCTGTGCGCCGAAGTGCAGTGCCATGCCTCTTCACACAGCATTCTTCCATCGCACGTCTCTGTATTTCGCTCTGTGGAATTCAAATGTGTAATATTTTGTAATGGGTGCCATCAAATCATATTCAGGCCAGTGGAAATTAAAATGTCCTGTGGTGCATCTCCTGCTCCCAGTCGGCCGGTTTGACATTCTGCCCCTCTTTAAAAAATCTCGCAGTTAATATGGGATGGGATGGGATTACTTGTAACCGGCAGAACAAGAACTCTTCAGGAAATTTGTACTCTTTACTCCCTATTAGCTAATAACTTGCTGTTTTGTGTGACATAATACACTATGCATGCATTAAAAAATCAACTTAGAATTTGATAAAAAAATGTTCAAGAAACAACAGGAATGCGTTCAAAATCATATGAGCAGGAGTAAGTTCAATAATGAATAAAAAGTAGTAGCACAGGTAAGCTACCATGAACAGCATAGTGAATGCATTGTTGTATCCAAGATAGACACGAAGCCCACACCTGCCACAGTAGTACAAGTTTAGATGCCAACTAGCTCCACTGATGACAAAGAGATTGAAGAAATGTATGATGAGATAAAAGAAATTATTCAGATAGTGAAGGCAGACGTAAATTTAATAGTCATGGGGGACTGGAATTCGATAGTAGGAAAAAGAAGAGAAGGAAAAGTAGTAGGTGAATATGGAAAGGGGGTAAGGAATGAAAGAGGAAGCTGTCTGCTAGAATTTTGCACAGAGCATAACTTAATCATAGGTAACACTTGGATTAAGAATCATGACAGAAGGTTGTATACGTGGAAGAGGCCTGGAGACACTGGAAGGTTTCAGATAGATTATATAAAGGGAAGACAGATATTTAGTAACCAGGTTTTAAACTGTAAGAGATATCCAGGGGCAGATGTGGACTCTGACCACAATTTATTGCTAATGAACTGTAGATTAAAACCTAAGAAACCACAAAAAGGTGACATTATAAGGGATGTGGATAAACTGAAAGAACCAGAGGTTGTAGAGAGTTTCAGAGAGAGCATTAGGGAACAATTGACAAGAATGGAAAAAAGAAATACATTAGAAGAAGAATGGGTAGCTTTGAGAGATGAAACAGTGAAGGCTGCAGAGGATGAATTAGGTAAAAAGATAAGAGCTAATAGAAATCCTTGGGTAACAGAAGAGATATTGAATTTAATTGATGAAAGGAGAAAATATAAAAATGCAGTAAATGAAGCAGGCACAAAGGAATACAAACCTCTCAAAAATGAGATCAACAGAAGGGCAAAATGGCTAAGCAGGGATGGCGAGATGACAAATGTAAGGATGTAGAGGCATATATCACTAGGGGTAAGATGGATACAGCCTACAGGAAGATTAAAGAGACATTTAGAGAAAAGAGAACTACCTGTATGAATATCAAGAGCTCAAGTGGGAAACCAGTTCTAAGCAAAGAAGGGAAAGCAGAAAGGTGGAAGGAGTATATAGAAGGTCTATACAAGGGTGATGTACTTGAGGACAATATTATGGAAAAGGAAGACGATGTAGATGAAGATGAAATGGGAGATACGATACTGCATGAAGAATTTGACAGAGCACGGAAAGATCTAAGTCAAAACAAGGCCCTGGGAGTAGACAACATTCCATTAGAACTGCTGATAGCCTTGGGAGAGTCAACCATGACAAAACTGTACCATCTGGTAAGCAAGATGTATGAGACAGGCAAAATACCTTCAGTCTTCAGGAAGAATATAATTATTCCAATCCCAAAGGAAGCAGGTGTTGACAGGTGTGAAAATTTCAGTTTAATAAGTCACGACCGCAAAATACTGACACGAATTCTGTACAGACGAATGGAAAAACTGATAGAAGTCGACCTTGGGGAAGATCAGTTTAGATTCCTACGACTTAGAAGGTAGATTAAGGAAGGGCAAACCTACTTTTCTAGGATTTGCAGACTTAGAGAAAGCTTTTTGACAATCTTGACTGGAATACTCTCTTTCAAATTCTGAAGGTGGCAAGGGTCAAATACAGAGAGCAAAAGGCTATTTACAAATTGTACAGGAACCAGATGGCAGTTCTAAAAGTCGAAGGACATGAAAGGGAAGCAGTAATTGGGAAGGGAGTGAGATAGGGTTGTAGCCTATCCCCGATGTTATTCAATCTGTATATTGAGCAAGCATTGAAGGAAACAAAAGAAAAATTCAGAGTAGGAATTAAAGTGCATGGAGAAGAAATAAAAACTTTGAGGTTCGCTGATGACATTGTAATTCTGTAGAGACAGCACAGGACCTGGGAGAGCAGTTGAACCGAATCGACAGTGCCTTGAAAGGAGAATATAAGATTAACATCAACAAAAACAAAACAAGGATAATGGAATGTCATCACATTAAATCAGGTGATGCTGAGGAAATTAGATTAGGAAATGAGACACTTAAAGTACTAGATGAGTTTTGCTATTTGGGGAGCAAAAGAACTGATGATGGTCAAAGTAGAGAGGATATAAAATGTAGACTGGCTATGACAAGGAAAGCATTTCTGAAGAAGACATCGAGTATAAGTGTCAGGAAGTTTTTTCTGAAAGTATTTGTATGCAGTGTAGCCATACATGGAAGTGAAACATGGATGATAAACAGTGTAGGCAAGGAAAGAGTAGAAGCTTTAGAATGTGGTGCTACAGAAGAATGGTAAAGATTAGATGGGTAGATCGTGTAACTAATGAGGAGGTACTGAACAGAATTGGGGAGAAGAGGAATTTGCGGCACAACTCGACTAGAAGTAGGGATCGGTTGGTGGGACATGTTGTGAGGCATCAAGGGATCACCAATTTAGTACTGCAGGGAAGCGTGGAGGGTAAAAATTGCAGAGGGAGACCAAGGCATGAGTACACCAAGCAGATTCAGAAGGCTGTAGGTTGTAATAGTTACTCAGAGATGAAGAACCTTGCACAGGATAGGGTAGCATGGAGAGCTGCATCAAACCAGTCTCTGGACTGAAGACCATAACAACAACAACAATGGTAAGGAGTTTGCAGCTCAGAAACAAATTAAGGCATGAGTCTCCATGTTTCTCTCTACAGTTAATTATGAAAGATCTTTTTTCTGCAGAGTTAGTAATGTGTTTTGTATTTAAAATTTGATTGGAACAATGCATAATATCCATTGATTGGCGACTCCATGTTGTCTTGTGCACTACGACCAGATAACAGGTATACTTGAAAAAAGAGACAGCATTGGTCGTATATTTTTTACTATCGCAAAATCGATTTTCTGTCACTGAGTGACCATCTTCAGTGCTATATTGTATAACTTAAATTAGGATGCACTGTTGTCACTAAGCTTACGGCAATCACATAGACTGAGTCTATGTGATTGCCGTAAGCTTAGTGACAACAGTGCATCCTGATTTAAGTTATACAATATAGCACTGAAGATGGTCACATAGACTGAGTCTATGTGATTGCCGTAAGCTTAGTGACAACAGTGCATCCTAATTTAAGTTATACAATATAGCACTGAAGATGGTCACTCAGTGACAGAAAATCGATTTTGCGATAGTAAAAAATATACGACCAATGCTGTCTCTTTTTTCAAGCATAATATCCATATTTTAATATTGTTAATGGCAAATGTGCTCTTAGCTTGGTTACAGGCCACAGATTCTATATGCATCCTTAGATTACCCTGGCTTAGTATATTTCCCAAAAAATAATTCCAGTTTTATTTTTAAATCTCCATTCTCCATAAATAATTTCCCATCAAACCTAATTTGTTTCTTAATAATAAAATGGATAGGATAGTTTGCTACTCACCACTTAGAAGAAGCATTCAGTCGCAGACAAGCACAATGGAAAAGAATCATAAAAAGATATCAGCTTTCAAAGTCCTTCTGCAAAAGAAGTACAACTCTCACTCATTCACTCAACAACAACTTGTGCGCACGTGACCACTGTCTACACACGCTAAGTCTTAACTGCAACTTCATCTGATGTGTGTAGCAGTGAAGCTGGAGTGGGTGGGGAGGGGGGGGGGGGGGTAAAGAGGCAGCATGAGTTACGGAGTGGGAGGGATAGCAGGGTAGGGTTGGGGGAAGGTGCTAGTGCTGCATAGAGCAGTGTACAGGGACGCAAGAGGGACGGGATAGGGGTGCAAGGTGGTGTGTTGGGAGGCTGTGCATGGGAAGGGTGGTGTGAAGAGCGAGGAAAGGACTTACAGGTGTGTTGGCAAAATAGAAGGCATGTGCCTACTGAAGTGGAAGATGGGAAGGGGGTGGAGGACGGGAGCTAGCAAAGGTTGAAACCATAGGGGTTATGGGAACGAAGTTCGTGTTGAAGGGGGAGTTCCCACCTGGAAAATTCAGAAAGGATAATGTTGGTGAGAAGAGTAAAGTGCATCATATTGGGTGACATGTTCAGTTGGACAGGTTTCTTGGCCACAGTTTTGCGGTGGCCATTCATGTTCACAGACAGCTTTAGCTGTCATGCCCACATGGAATGCAGCACAGTGGTTGCAGCCAAGTTTTAGAGTTCACATGGCTGCTTTCACAGGTGGCTCTGCCTTTGATGGGATAGGAGATACCAGTGACAAGACTGGAGTGGGTGGTAGTGGGCTAGGTCTACCACAGGGATGTGAACCATCAGCAAGGGGTTTGGGAGCAGGTGTGGAGCATTGTCAGACAAGGTTATTGTGTAGGTCGGGCATGCAGTGGAATACCACTGTGGTAGGAGTGGGGAGGATATACCTTATTTCAAGACAGTTGAAACCCTTGTAAGGAATGTGATTCAGTTGCAACAGTCCTGCGTGGTACTGAGTAATGAGAGGAGTGATTATTTGTCACTATACTCTAAGTATGTGGGGGTTGGTACATGACTGGTGAGACAAGCTATGGGAGATCTGTTTCTGGGCAAGGTTGGAAAGATAATTTTGGTCTGTGAAGGCCTCAGTGAGACTTTTGGTGTATTTGGAGAGGGACTGCTCATCATTACATATGCAATGACAACAGGCAGCTAGCTGTAGTGAAGAAATTTCTTAGTGTGAAATGGATGGCAGCTGTGAAGCCGGAGTAATGTTGGTGGTTGGTAGGTTTGATGTGGATGGAGGTACTGATGCAGCCATCTTTGAGGTGGATATCATGGAAGGTGGATTGTTAGGTTGAGGAGGATCAGATAAAGTGAACAGGAAAGGAGGTGTTCAGGTCATGAAGCAATGTGGGTAGGGTGTCCTCACCCTCAGTCTAGATCATAAAGATGACATCACTGAATCTGAACCATGTGATGGGGTTTGGAATTCTTGGTGGTTAAGGAGGATTGCACTAAATGGGCCATGAGTAGATTAGCATAGGATGGTGCCATGCAGTTGCCCATTGCTATACCATGGATGTGTTTGCAGGTGACGCCTTCGAAGGAGAAGTAAGTATAGGAGAGGACATAGTTGGTCATGGTGACCAGGAAGAAGGTTGTAGCTTTGTGGTGAGTTGACATTAGGAAAGGTTGTGTTCAGTAGCAGCAAGGCTATGTATATCACGGAGTAGTAGAGGGAGATGGCATTGACAGCCAGGTGCCATTTGGTAAAGGAACAGAAACTGTGGAGGGTCAGTGGAGGAAATGGTTGGTGCCCTTTACACAGTTTTAACCTATCTTCTGTTACATTCCACAGTAAACACTGGTGACTCCAGTAATCGGTACAGTTGTCTACATCTTTTCTCCAACTCAAATTGCTGATTGTATACACTTAACAACAATAGCATGTTAAAAACCAGGTTCTTGCTTTTGGTGTCTCATTTTGTAGTCTACTTCCCTCAGTAATGCCTGATTTAATTCAACTACATTCCATTGTCCTTCTTTTACTTTTGTTGATGTTTGTCTTTTTATCTTCATCAATACACTATCCATTCTGTTCAGTTCATCTCTCAAGCCCTTTGCCATCTCCGACAAAATTGCAATCGCTTCAGCAAACTTCTAAGTCTGAAGTTCGTTGTACTGGACTTTAATTCCCTTTGTAAATTTCTCCTTGGTTTCCTCTAGTGCTTTGATCAGTGAACAGATTGGATAACATGGGGATGGGCTACAACCCAAACTTACTCCATTCTCAACCGCTGCTTCTTTGCAAGTCATTCAAGTCTTATAATTACAGTCTGGTTTCTGTACAAGTTGTAGCTAACCTTTCACTCTCTCTATTTTGTCCCTACTACCTTCAGAATTTCAGAGAACATATTCCAGGCAACATGGTCAAAAGCCTTCTCCATAGTTATAAATGCTATAAATGTATGTTTGCCTTTCTTCAACCTATCTTCAAGGATAAAGTTGTATGGCCAGTATTGCCTCGCATGTCCTTGCATTTCCCCAGGGCTCAAACTGATCTTCCTCAAGGTCATCTTCTGCCAATTTTTCCATTCTTCTGTTTAAAAAAAAATAAAAAATAAATGATTAAAATGTCCATATTTTCCAATTAGTATTTTTAATTATGACTTATTAAACTGATGATTTGGCAATATTCACATGTGTCAACATCTGCCTTTCTTGGAGCCGGAATTATTACATTCTTCTTGTTGTCTAAGGGTATTTAGTCTCTCTCATATGTCTTACGCACCAGGTGGAATAATTCTGTCATTGCTGGGTCTCCCAAGTCATTGTGTGAGAATGCTGTCTAATCCAGAGCCGCCTTTTTTTAACTCAGGTCTTTCAGTCCCATGTCAAATTCTTCTTCCAGTATTGTATTATCCAGCTCTACTTCCTCTTTCCTGTTTATAATTTTGTCTTATAGCCCTTTTGTACGGTACATCCCTCCACCTTTTAGCATTCCTTTCTCTCCTCCATATTGGCTTGCCATCTGAGCTGTTAATATTCCTTTTTCCAAAGATCTCTTTAATTTTCATTTAGTGGCATCTATCTTTCACAGTCTTGCATACTTCTAGGGCTTTGCTTTTCTCCTCTAGCCATTCCTGCTTTGCAGTTTTGCACCTTCTGTCAGTCTCATTCTTAAGACATCTTTATGTACTTATGCATGCTTCATTTGCTGCATTTTTATATTTTGTTGTTTTGTAAATTAAATTCAGTTATCTCATGTGTTATCCAAGGATTTCTCCTAGGCCCTGTCTGTTTACCTACTTGGTTCTCTGCTGTCTTCATTGTTTCATCTTTCAAAGCTATCCACTTGTCTCCTAATTTATTCCTTTCCTATGTATCATCCCATCATTGTCTAAACCTTTGAGACTCTCAGCAACCTCTTGTTTCTTTCAGTTTATCCAGTTCATATTTCCTTAATTTCCTAGCATTTTGCAATTGCTTCAGCCTTAATTTGCAGTCCATAATTAATAACTTATGCTCAGAGTCAACATCTGGCCCTGGAAATGTTTTTCAGTTTAAAATCTGGTTTCAAAATGTCTGTCTTGTGATTACATAATGTCAGAGACCTTCCAGTGACTCCAGGTCACTTTCATATATAGAACCTTCTTTCATAGTCCTTAAACTAAGTCTTAGCGATGTGCAAAATTCTAGTTTCTTCTTTGTTACTAGACCTACTCCTGCATTATTAGGTTTCCATATTGTTTTTAGCCAGATTGAGAATATTTTTGAAATAACACTCAAAATTCAGGACAGGTGGGTGAAAAGTCACGACATGATAGAGTCACTGTCAATACAGGCTTAATAACACTTGATTTTCATGTAATCTAAGGGCTCAGCTTACTGACAATGGAAGTAGAGAAGTTGATTAAGGACATAAAGAGGAGGAAACCGGACATAAAGAGGAGGAAACCTACAGGAGACAATGGCATACCAATGAGTTTGTTGAAAGAAATCGGAAATGTAGATTTGAAAGCATTGATGCTACTCATCAACACAACCTATAAACGGAAGAAAGGCCTAAAGACTTCCTGGGTGTCACAGTGATTGCTCTTGAGAAGAAACAAGAAGCCAAGAAATGTAGTGATTACAGAACAACCAGTCTGATCTCACACATGGTGAAGATCATCACAAGTATACTCAGCAGTCACCTGGAACATAAAATTTAAGAAGTAATGAGATAAGACCAGTTTGTATTTAGGAAAGGAAAAGGAACCACAGACACCATCGGCACAGTGAGGATTTTCTTGGAGAGATTTTTGGCTTTAACTAAGAAGTTTGTGTTTGTTTCATAGACTGGTAGAAGGCTTTCAGTAGAGTCAACTGGACAGCATCGATGAACATCCTCAAGGTGACTGGAATCAATTGAAGAGACTAGAGACTAAATCTCAGCTTTTAACTAGGATGAAGAGTAAAAGTGTGGCTGAACTACGGAGAAAGAAACAGTGTGGAAATAGGAAGAGGAGTCAGACAAGAATGTTGTCCATGACCGAGTCTCCTCAACCTGTATGGAGAATGGCTGGTGAGAGAAGCTTTGAAGGGATGCTTAAACTTCAGGACAGAACGAAGACTCATCAACATCATCAACTATGCAGATGACTTGATGGTGCTTGCCAAAAATCAAAGGCATGGTGCTTGCCAAAAATCAAAGGCAACTGCAACAAATGATGAACCTGTTGGTGGGAACTGGAAGGAAATAAGGCATGGAAGTCAACATCGAGAAACCTTTGAGGTTAATTGTCAGCAATCGAGAACTGGAGAATGTGATACAGTTCAAGTACTTGAGAAGCTTGCTGACAAAAAATGCCATAACCAGAGCCACATTCAACAAGAAGTGCACTCTGCTGAACAGCAAACTGAGCTCGGAATTAAGGAAGAAACTGGTAAAGTGTTAAATCTAGAGCAGTGCACTGTGCAGAGCAGAGCTGTGGATCAAGAAGAAAATAGAGCAAAAATACCTGGAAAGATTTGAAATGTGGTGCTGGAGAAGAATAGAAAAGATCAAGTGGACAGATCAAGTGACAGAAGACGATGTGCTGAGAAGAGTAGGAGACGAAAAAATCTATTCTGGATATAATTCTTCAAAGGAAGGCCAACTGGATACATACTTAGGCACGAGGGGCTCATACACGATGTCATCAAAGGGAAGATATAAAGAACTACAGGAAGATGAAGAAGAAGAATTCAACTTCTAGATGACATGAAAGAGGGAATGAGATACAAAAGACTGAAGGAATAAGCTGAAGAAGGGGAACATTGGTGCCATAAATTCTCTGTGCAAAGACAAGACCTGCCACTAGGCACAATACTGCATAATAATAATCTATGATACTACTGATGGGAGGTTAACAACAGTATTACATATACAATTTGGATATAAATATGAACACAAATTTCACACATTTTGCACATAAGATGATGGCACAAATCCTGATACTTCAGTAGCACTTTTTAGTGGTGTGTATTTGCTCTTGAAGTTAATTTTCATTAAATGTGAAATTGTAGATCCATACAAGAGAGGCTAATAAATGTGGTTTCATCATTGTGAGAGCATCTACTGTTTCTAACTTGATTTTTTTTCCTCAGTCTATCTACAAAGCTGTAATTGCTGACAACACTCTTTCGAAACATGCTTTACAACATGAAACAGATAGTGAAAATTCAATCAAGCTTCTGACGACGTGTTTTAAACATACTCACCAATTATGAAAATGAGTAAAAATTTCCTGCAATCTTTCATGGGACATAAAATTTGATTTCAAATTCCAGTCCAGCTGTTTTCCTACACAGTATTACTCATCAAACAGTTCTCTGTCACTTATAGTGAAGTTCATGACACTAGATTTTAGTAAACTACACAACTCTTCTACATTAATTCATCTGATGGTTTTATTTAGGGCAGTCTTTTCCATTGGCTGAAGAGGTTCCAGAAATGGTTCATACCATTCACGAAAATATCCAATGCAGGCAACATAGAAAGCTGCGGTTATAATTGAAGTGATCAAGTGTCACTTTCCAACTCGTATAACAACTGTTTTACTGCAGATGTCAAAAATCCTTTGGATTTTGTGGCTTCTGACTTGCTGAGCAACATCTACAACTTCAATTATAATTACATTTTCTTTTTTAATGCTCAGAATACTGTTGGAGAAAATACTTAACTGCATTGAAAGGAACTAAAGGGTTTTGAAGGCGAGCAGATTTTCGAAAAATTCTTCACAATAATAGGACATATGTCAAGACACACAAAGTAGGATTTTAATGCCTGGAAATATTGTAGATATTGCAAATTATGTGCTGAAGAAGCTGTCAGCATCAGTTTGAACAGCACTGTGCACAGTATGAGTAGGACATCCTACACTTATTAATTCATCTTCACTCTTTTCTTGTAACTTAAAATAAAGATTGTTTTTATCTTTAATTATTTCTCTCTATGAATAGTATTTATGTTGTTAGTTGAAATTGCTACAACCTTTTTCTTAAAATCAGACTTTCCCAACATCTCTAAAACACACAAAATCAAACATTCTGCACTTTCAACACCAAAGTTCTCCAACTCCAACACTCTCTCTATAAAGCCTTTATCCATTTCATAAAATGTAGCCACTCAGCCACTAAAGGAAGTGGCTCAAAGTCTGTATGGCTTTAAGAACCTATCATCACTGAAATAAATTGTGCTTATTTCAGTTCCTTCATTATTTGTTCTACAGGAAATAGCGCAGTCACATTCATGATAATTGATTTGGTTTTCTTCTGGGAGCATGAGAACTTCTTGTTGGACCATCATTTAATTATGATAGTCCTGCAATCCATAGACTTGAAACACAGGTTGTGTGACTGTGTGGTATGCAAATGCGGCTTCTTGTGTCAAAAGTTGCTTGCAATCCATAGACTTGAAACACAGGTTGTGTGACTGTGTGGTATGCAAATGCGGCTTCTTGTGTCAAAAGTTGCTTATCCATGTCTGAAACTACCTTCACTGATTAGTAGTTATTAGTTTTTGATCTTGTAGAGTTTACTTGAAGCACAGCTTTATATTGGTTGAACTTAATATGAGTTACTATGTCATTGCATGTTCCATGTTCAATGCTAAATTTTGCATCACCAAGTGAACTCTCAGCATTTTCACCATGTCATTTAATAAACTGGGATTCTTAAGAGTGTCTGACTCCCTTGTTTGCACATGTGTTTCACAATTATTACTGAAGGAATTATTAATATAAAGTTTATCAGAGTCACTGCTGCAAGTACTAGAAATCCTATAAAATTGTTTGCAAGATTGCAGCACTGTCAAGTTTCTGAAAGAATCAATGTATTATATTGAACTTCACAACCAATAAACTTTACTTTTATTTGTGTGAACAAAGCATAACACTAACATTCCATAATGTTACGTGAACAAAGCATAACAATAACACATGATTAGTTCGGGAGGGGTGGGGGGGTGAGGGAAATCGTGTTTCATAAGATGAAAATCTGGAATATTTTGCTAACCACAAAGAGGGTTTGGGGACACTGAGTCATTTTGTGAAAAATTGGGACTGTCCCAGAGAAATCAGGACAAATGAGAACCCTTTGCATTATCCCTATTTCATTTTGTGCGGCAATATAGCGCAATTATTTACTGTTTGCACGTTGAACAGTTTGACCATGGTAAATTTTTACTGGTAGCACTGTCGCATTTCTTGATGGGACAATCCTCTTTTCAGTGTTCTATATAGATAAATTAATGCAAATGTATTAATGCATTGCAGCAACTCTTTTGTTCTGTAGCAGTTGTCAAACACTGTAATTTTTTGCCTGGTACTGAATTTGTGGTATTTCTGTTTATTGGAAGTAATATGTAATATGAATCACAAATAGTCTTGAAAACTAAATATACTGTGAAGTGAATTAAGAATTCCAAGTTTATTTAAGAAATTTCTGAAAGATGCATGACTATTTACTTTTCACACAATTGCAGACATAATCATAGAGAAAAAATATTAAGTGGGGGCATAAGTAGGTAGCATTTTTGTTTTGCACGTTGGTATTTCTGTTGCTGTAGGTCTGTTTATTAATTTTAATTTTTTATTTGTAGTTCACTGTTGCTCTCAGAGTTGACATATTGTCATTTGGAGATAGTGAGTGGAGCTGTGGATGCTAAAAATGGAATGCCAAGTGGAGAAATTGGAATATTCCCCACATATTCTTCTGTTTGAGTTCAGTAGAGAGGCAGCAGTAGAGGCAGCCAGAAACATTTACGCCATATATGGGGATAATGGCCTTGGATAGAGCACAGCAAGAAAATAGTTTCCTGTTTTTAACGAGGATCATTATGACATTAGTGACTCCACATTCAGGAAGACATTTGGGCTTTGATGAAGATCATTTAAACACATTAATCCACAATGATACACATGGTGTACTCAAGAATTGGCATTAAGTGATAAACTGTGATCATTCCACCATCATGTGACATTTGCATGCTATGGGAAAGGTTCAAAAATCAGGTGCATGGGTACTGTGTGCTCTAAACCAAACTCACAAAAGTCAGAAGGTGGCCATATGTGCATCTCTGCTTGCTTATTGTCAATTGACTCATGAACAGCACTGACTGTTCGTAATCTGTATCGTTACTGGTGCAGGAAATGGTGTCTTCATGCTAACCTAAGGAAAAGAAAGGAATGTCTGAGCCCAACAAAATAGCAACTCCCCACACAAAGACCTACACACATCCACAAAAGATAATGTTATGCATCTGGTGGAGCAGCAACAGTGTGGTGTATTACAAATTGCTTCCCTGAGGTGTAACCATCACTGCTTGCATTTATTGCCAACAAATGAGACGTCTTGCAGATGCAGTCAAAGAGCAGCAACCAGGAAGACTGTATGAATTGGGAAGTCATTCCACACCCACCTTATTTGCCTAATCATACACCCTCAGCTTTTCATCTTTTCTGCTCTGTATTAAACAACCATAAGAAACTTCCTTTCTGGATGAAAATGCACCCCAGACGTGGCTTAATGAGTTCTTTGCTTCAAAACCATGCAATTTCGACAGTCACAGAATCGAGAAATTACCCCAGCATTGGCAGTCTGTTGTAAATAGTGAAGGAGAATATATTACTGATGACTAGTGTCTCTGTTATATGTATCTGTTGTATTTATTAAACTTGTGGAAAAACACTGTGAACTTCTGTAACAACCTAATAACATGGCAGTGCTTGAGGCACGTATTGCCCAGCTTTGCCTAAAAGCTTAACCAAACTGTTTTTGCAGATTTGGTATGAAACAGACCGTCAAGAGCTGGTCCTTGCGCAGCTACTGTGTCTCACTGCAAAAGAATCCGTACCTCCCAGGTTAGGGAAGTGCCATGAGATGGGCGGGGATCAAGAATGGCGCCATGTGCTTGGCAATGTGAGTACTGTACTATGCTCTTACTGAATTCACTGTATGTTAGTCTTTATAAGGATCACAGACTGAAATGACTTATTACAGGAGCTCCATGGATAAAAGGAAGTAAGTCATAATTTTTTTAAAAACCTAATTCACTTATCCGAATTAAAATACAAGGAAATCATTTCTGTTGTTCACCTTTTTAACATTCAAAAATATTTATTGTGAGTTTGAATAATCATTGTAAATTTAATGTATATCGGTCTTTCTAAACTCCTTAAATGTCAATATGATGATACAGACGGCACTCAACCACATAAATGTTGTTATTGTTAAATCCAGCATATGTTAAATAAAGAAGAGAGAGAAATAAAGAGAGAGTATTTCTAATTTCCTAATTGTTTTTGTAAAGTTTGACAACTGGAGAAGTTTGAAAACTCTTTTCTGAAACATTATCATGATCAGTTCATGTCAACATTGACTGCTCTTGAACACAACTCAGGATGTTTGAACAGTTATCAGTTCCACGATTCATTTTAATATACACTTGTGGCCATTAAAGTTGTAACAGCATGAAAGCAGCATGCAACAAACTTCAAACTGACATTAAGTGTACTACATTTCCAGATGATTGGCTTTTCAGTGCAATTACACTGTGTAAGTAGGAGTAATGCCATCTGTATTCTGTAAGTAAGGAGAGGCTTCTACACAGTAGGTTTCTCATTCCAAAATCACATTTGAATGTTGATTTATTATGAGAACATTATTATGCCCCATGTTAGAGACATGCTTAATGAGCAAAGCATAAAGCCTTTGTTGACTACCATAGCAGAATATTGTCCAATGATCTTTCACAAAATCCAAAGGAATTCTGGCTATATCTAAAGACTGTTAGTGGCACACAAGTTAGTGTCCAGTCCCTAGCAAATGAGACAGGAACTGAAGTTGAAGGTAGCAAAGCAAAACCTGAAATGCTTTACTCTGTTTTCAAATGTTCCTTTACAAAGGAAAACCCAGGAGAATTGCCCCAATTTAATCCTTGCACCACTGAAAAAATGAGCAAAATAAATGTTAGTGTCAGAGGTGTTGAGAAACAGCTGAAATCGTTAAAATTGAACAAGGCTCTGGGTCCGATGGATGCCCTATCAGATTCCATACTGAATTTGTGGCTGAGTCAGTCCCTCTTCCAACTAAATCTATCGTAGATCCCTCAAACAAAAAACCGTGCCCAGTTCTCTGAAAAAAGCACAGCTGACACTCATCTACAACAAGAGTAGCAGAAGCGATTCACAAAACCACCATCCAATATCCTTGACATCAATTTATTGTAGAATCATAGAACATTCTGAGCTTAAACACAGTGACGTGTCTCAAGCAGAATGACCTCCATATCAACCAGTATTGATTCCAAAAACATCAGTAATGTGGAACCAAACTTGCACTTTTCTCACATGCTTTGGGTCAAGGCAGTCAAGTTGATGCAATATTTCTTTATTTCCAAAAAGCATTGGACTTGTTACCATACCTACACTTATTGTAAGAAGCACAACAAATGGGATATCAAGTGAAATTTTGTGATTGGGTTGAGGATTTTCTGATAGGGAGGATGTAGCATGTTATCTTGGATGGAGAGTCATCATCAGACGTAGAAGTAACTTCACCTATGCCCCAGGGAAGTGTGTCGGGGACTCTTCCTGTTCATGTTGTACACTGATCAGCCAGAACATTATGACCACTTACCTAATAGTCGGTATGTCCACCTTTGGCGTGGATAACAGCAACGATGTTGTGTGACATGGAATCATTGAGGCCATGGTAGGTCACTGGAGTATGTTGGCACCACATCTGCACATGCAAGTCACCTAATTCCCTTAAATTCCAGGGAGGGGGGATGAGGTTTGACACCACGTTCAATCACATCCCAGATGTGTTCGATCAGGTTCAGATCTGGCGAGTTAGGGGCCAGCATATCCATTGTAACGTGCCACTGTTTCCCTCGAACCACTCCATCACACTTCTGGCCTTGTGCCAAGGTGCTGAACTACACGTGCTTAAAAATACATTACTTCATTTGATACAATTGCTTGAACCGCTATCAGTTCTCAAGGCACCAACATTTTGTCTTAATAAGCATAGCAGGCTATTCCACTCATGCCAAATAGTGTACAATCGTTGCATGTTAATTGGATACTGTGAACTTTACTCAAAGTGTCTCTAATAATGTCCAGATACTTAGCCAAAAATCCTGGCCTTGATGGTTTATTCTGCAAGCGACTTGAAATGTTCCTCTCGCTTCATTCTCAGAGCTTCCATGGTGTCACATGAAGTCCCACTCAGGACCACAGCCAGAATCCACTCACTTTTAGTGACATGTGGCACAAGGGGCAGATTGCAAGACATGTTGCACCAGGGATAAACTGAGAAACTTTTATCTGCAGACCCAGATTAATCTCTGATGAAAAATATTATTTAAAGGCAAGAAAACATTTTATTAGCTTTGTAATTACACCCTGGATACGAAAAAAAACCACATTTACTGACAGAAAACACAGAAGTTACACACAAGCCAAGAATAAAGATATTGACAGCAGAGTCATGGAGCAGCACATAAATATAGACGTCAAGGAATTTTTTTCTTTTCTTTTAACACTTCCTCCAAAAGGAAAAAATCATGAAATTATTGCTTTACTTTCTGCAACTGACTTGTCCATGACACTGCACCACCTGAGTACTTTACAAGAATTCCAGTTGTTGAGCGCCTTGTCCAGTTTATCACCTGCGAAATCTGCATCAGCATAAATCTTTAATTCTTCTTCGGTTTTGCAATACTTTGGCATTCTTCGGACGGTCAACCAGCACCCAGGTATTATTTTTCTTTAGAGATTGAGGTTCTTCACTGATAGCTTGCATCCATTCTTCCTTCTCGTTTGACTGCAATATTTCTGAAAAACAGTTTGTATCTTTGTGTTCAAGTGCATCAACTTTCGTTGCCATACAAAATTCACCACTTTCCATCCAGGTTGGTTTTCTTCGTTGTCCTTTATTCTTCTGTTTCTCTTCATTAGAAGATTCAGCAGCTTCTGCTTTTAGAAATTCTGTTAATTCTTTATTTTCATCAGATTCACTCGACTCTTGACTTTCTCTAGAATCGAGAGTGCCAATTTTTTCCTTGAGTTTGGCTTCCTCCAGAAGTGTACAGCCTAGGAGATTTACATTGGTCATCTTTAGATGAATTCGGATCATTAAATTCTTCCTGAGGGACTTCAAATTCAACATGATCTCTATATTCAACATGATCACTATGTAAATCACAAACAATTTCTGGCTTAAATTTCACATCGTGACTCAACACTACTTTTCTTTTAGATGGAATCCAAACTCTAAACCCATCTTTGTCATTAACATATCCAACAAGTCGTCCAAAAACTGCCTTATCATCAAACTTGGAACGGAATTGTTTGTTAATGTGAACATAGCAGCCTGTGCCAAAAATTCTGAGATGATCAAGTCGTCCTACTGGTCGATTAAACCATAGTTCATAAGGGGTTTTATTTTCAACTGAAGATTTTCCAGTACGATTTATTAGGTAGAGTGCTGTGTTACATGCCTCTGCCCACAACCCTTTAGGTAATTTACTCGGATTTAGCATTGACCGGGCAGCTTCAACAATGGTCCTATTTTCCCGTTCAGCCACACCATTTTGTTCAGGAGTGTAAGGAGGAGGAATCAGTAGCTCTATTCCCCTGTCTGCAAGCAGTTCACTGACATTATTATTGTTAAATTCTTTGCCACCATCACAACTAAATTGTTTGACAACATGTCCATTAGTTCATGCTTCATTTAAAAACTCTTTAAGCACAGTACACACTTCACTTTTGTGTCTTAAAAAGAAAATTTGATGAAATTTACTAAAATCGTCTTTGAAACATATATAATAATGCTTACCTCCAAAAGTTTTCGTGCTCATTGGTCCATTGACATCCGCATGGATTAATTCACCAGTACTGGTAGAGCGTATTGTTCGTGTTTTGAATGGCAGCCTATGCATCTTTCCAACCGCACAGCTGTCACAAAATTCACTCTTGACATCTTCCACATGAATGTCCATTCCTTTTAAAATATTCTTCACATGTTGTTTATTTTGATGTCCAAACCTTTCATGGTACACTTGCAATGTTTCGGACGAAGTCATCAAGTTCACACGATTCATTTTTGCATTTCTAACAACACACATGTTCAACACATAAAGTCCATTTTTCACATAACCTGTCATAACAATACTACCACTGACTTGTTTTCGAACACAGACATTATTATAACTAAAATTAGTACTGTAGCCTCTGCAGGCAATGGCTCTCACAGAGAACAGATTAACACTTGCATCATGGACGTACAAAACATTGTCCATTCTTGCATTGTACCATTTATTGCTTCATCGAATTTGGATGTAAACTGTTCCTTGACCGTACGCACACATTTTGACATCGTGTTTTCCCAATGAAATTACTTGAGGAGCATCAAATTCACTATACGAAACAAAATACTGTTTGTTGGGAGTGATATGATTTGTAGCGCCACTGTCGCAATACCATTTATTTGGGTCACTGTGATTACTGGTACACACACCCATAGCGTATGAAGTAAATGCAGTGTGTTCACTTTCTCGCTTCTTCTCTTTTCTTTTATTGCTGTGACGAGTGTTGTGTGGACACTCTGCTGCCCAGTGACCTAATTGTTTGCATATATTACACGGAATCTTCTGTTTTAATTGTGACTTCGTCATCTTTACTTGCTGATTACTTGTTTGCCGTTTTCTTGTTTTAGAAACGACAAAAGCTGCACTTCCATTAAATCTTGTTCACGCAGTTCAATAGTACAGTGTTTTTCAATCAATAAATTCAGGCTTTGCTTTTCTGTCGATATCGTATCCCGGAGATCCTTGAAATTGTAGTCTTTTCCCAGTGTAGACAAAATTCGACCATTTAAGATTCTTTCAGACAGCGTATTTTCTTCACGTTTTGCTAATTCATCATTCAGGTCCACAAATAACTTTTGCAGTTTGGCCACATGTGCACTAATATCTTCCGTTTCATCACGTTTAACACGGAAAACTGTTTCAATCAACATATTCAAACGCTGAGTACTGCTACGTTCAAATCGGGCGCGTAATTTGTCCCAGATTTCTTTAGCATTCTTGCACGTTAAGGTGAGTTCTGCAACAGGTTTACTTAGCGCACTTGCTATAAGACTTGCTGCCTTTGTGTCGTTCTTGTGCCATTCCATATACGCTTCTTTTTGTGCAGTTGTCACATCTTGCTGCAACTCTACACGTTCACGTGTACCGTTAATAATATCTTCTAATCCATGCAGCACCATAGAAATATGCCGTTTCCATTTGGCCCAGTCGTCAGGTCCTTCAAGCTTATCAATGCTGACCTTATAATCGCCGCTAGCAGTCATGTTTCTTAACAGACATAGGCTCATTTCAAATATTGTTTTAATTAAACTATGTTGTTTGCCTTTACACGTTACTGGGCCCATTACCTGATGAAAAATATTATTTAAAGGCAAGAAAACATTTTATTAGCTTTGTAATTACACCCTGGATACGAAAAAAACCACATTTACTGAAAGAAAACACAGAAGTTACACACAAACCAAGAATAAAGATATTGACAGCAGACTCATGGAGCAGCACATAAATATAGACGTCAAGGAATATTTTTCTTTCCTTTTAACAATCTCCTTCACTGCTACACAATTAAATCAGTCAGCTTTAGTTTCACTTTCAAGACAGTGTTAAATTATCATTATTCCTGTACCTTTGATAAATGCCACATAGCTATCCAGCTGCTTTCAGAAACTTCTTGGATCCAACCACAAAATTGGAAAACAAATACTCCAGTCACTACATCATTCTCAGCTGATACTAGTAACTACTACCAATAATCTCAAACATAAATAAAACAGGGTAACAGTTGAAAGTAAAAAAGGGAAGAGAGACACAGAAATATTACATTTTAAGTTTCCCCAGAAAGAAATGGTATTTATTGTCTTGCATTAGACCTTGTCAAGTCACCTCATTCATTACACACCAGCTTCTGAAAGTTGATAGCTCCATGTTGTGCCTCTTGTACATCTACATCTATATGATTAATGTGCATTGCCAAATTAGGAGTATGGCAGAAGGTTCACCAAACCACCTTCAGCTATTTCTCTCTGCTGTTCCACTATTGAACAGCACACGGGAAAAATGAACATTTAAATCGTTCTGTGCAAGCTCTGATTTCTCTTATTTTATTGATGATGATTCCTCCATATGTAGGTGGGTGCCAACAAAATATTTTCACACTATGAGGACAAAGTTGGTGATTGAAATTTCACAAGACGATCTTGCTGCAACAAAAATCGCCTTTGCTTCAGTGATTGCCATGCCATTTCACATATCATATCCATGGCACTCCCTCCGCAGTTGCATGATAATACAAAATGAGCTGCTTGTCTTTGAAATTTCCCAGTGTCCTCCATCAATTGTACGTGATGCAGGTCCCAAACTGCACAGCAATCTCTAGAAGAGAGTGGACGAGCATAGTGTAAGCAGTCTCCTTAATAGGAAGAGCATTCTGTCAACAAATCACAGTCTTTGGTTTGCTTTCCCCTCAACATTCCAATTTAAGTTATTCATACTTGTAATCCCTAAGTATTTAGTTTAATTTACAGCCTTTAGATTTGTGTGTTTTATGCTGTAAGTGAAATTTAGTGGACTCCTTTTAGTAATTCATGTGGATGACTTCACGCTTTTCATTATTTAGAGTCAATATCTAATTTTCACACCATACAGACATCTAGTCTAAATTGTTTTGCAATTTCTCTTTATCATCTGATGACTTTATAAGACGGTAAATGACAGCTTCGTCTGGAAACAATCTAAGAGGACTGCTCAGATTGTCTCCTGAATCGTTTATGTAGATCAGGAACAGCAGAGGGCCTGTAGCACATTCTTAGGGAACACCAGATATTACATCCATTTTACTTGATGACTTTCCCAGACCTTTCTGACAGGAAACTGTGAACCCAGTCGCACAACTGAGACGATACTCCGTAAGCACACAGTTCGAACAGAAATCGCTTATGAGGAATTGTGTAAGAAGTCTTCTGGAAATCTAAAAATATGGAATCAATTTGACATTCCCTGTCAATAGCACTCATTACTTAATGAGAATAAAGAGTTAGTTGAGTTTCACAAGAATGATATTTTCTGAATCTGTGTTGGTTGTTTGTTAGCAAATCATTCTCTTTGATTTAACCCACACAGAGTAGGTGAAGATTCACTAAAACCACAACACTCGCCTAAAAAATGGTAGATTAAGCAGAATTTCAAGGCTATGCGTGGGAATGCACTTGCAAACTTTTTCAAAGCTTTCCAGTTTGACAGAACAATTTGATTGATTATTGCCGATCATTTGCTTCCAACTTGACACACTCTACCCTCTACAATCTTCAGTCATTAGATCCACTCCACAGGCCCCACAGTTCACCTCTGACCATTGTGAGGGCTGGTGAACAACATTTTAGATTTCCTGAGCTCCATTACATTGTTGCAACATTTAGGCCTTTCAATTAATCAACCTTAGGAGCGGAATGCAAATACTCTTGTTGCCCATTTTTTGCTCTGGCTAACAGCATTTCTTTTCAAAATACTGCTTCCTGCCAGGACTTTCAGAATTTTATTTACGAAAGTTGCAGGAAAAACATCTTCCATAATGGGAAAGTCACTAGCCCTGAAGCCAGTATAGTAGACCCCTGACTACAATCCAGTGAGAAAGATTACGGAAAAATGCACTTATCATTTCTAGGCTGTACAAAAGCTCGTGGAGACTGGGAACAAGCTCTGGCACCCACAGTAGTGAATAGGCACGACAAGAAATAATATGTTACACCTGCGCGCGACGCACACGCACACGCACACACACACACACACACACACACACACACACACACACACACACTTATTAGGGGATTTCCCTTACAGCCAGTCATGGAATTTGTAACCTTTCTTTAGTGCCAGTTGTCAACAACAAATATCTGATTTACCTCATTGCTCCATATATGTCTGATCTCTGTACTCTGTACTTATTCCTAGCTTTTAATTTTGATAGGGAAGAAAAATCTCTAAAATATACATCATGACATAAAACTAAAAGTTATGAAATAAAATTTTAGACGAATTGAGCTAGTTCTTTACTTAACTAACAGCAAATGAAAAGAGAATTGGGCACATCTAGATGTTAAACATCCAAAAACTATAACTGCGAGTTCAAGGTACTCAGCCAATTTTATGAAATATGAACTCCAGTGTAACAGCAACGAATAACATTTATTAACTAATAAACACAGAAAAGAAGCGTGATAACAGTTGAGGCTAGTTGGCACTAGAGAAGAGCTTGATAAGAATGTCCATAATTGCCAGGAAATTATCATCCTCTGCAACATTCTTGGAATGTCACACTGCACACAGAGACCCACTGTGGGGAAGAGTTTGAACTCTTTTACAGCTCACATAAACATAGCAGCACACGATAACTGAGAATATTGCTCCGTAAAGAACACAGCCCTTGATTTTGATACCTCTTCCAGATAACTACAGACTGAAACAAACAGCTCTTGATTGTTGTGATTGTATATTTTTGTAAGATACAGTCACAAAATTCATTGATATTCGTAAAGAGTGTGCACACAAACCTGTATAGTGCAACCAAAAATGAATACAGTGCTCACACTGCACCATTTTTCTGAAATTGTCTTGCTCCGCATTGCATTATATTTAGTATTGTTTTACTTCCTTGCTCTCATAATATAAGGTAAAAGATACTTTTTCAGCTCTGTATATTTTTTATGCCTGACTTGGATACATTCATATTTATAGTGAGGAAGAGCAAAAGGTTTTGTCGCTCTTTAAGGGTGTAACATTCTGTTCTATTTTACTTACTTCCAAAATTTACAAAGTAATAAATTATGTTAATGTATTACAGTTTGCATAATTTATTAATCTGTTTATAATATCGCTTTATGAAGACCAGAAATCAGTGTTAATGACCTAAAACTGCACCAGCATACTTCAGTAAGTTCGCTGTGACAGTCACATGGTGCAGTCAGAGCTACATCTTGTTTCATTATTATTTCATGTGAAAATTTATTGAAAATGTGTCCTGTATTTGTAGTGCATGTGATAATATCAGGTAATTTATCTATATCTACATATATAATCAGCTAGCCACCAAGCGGTGTGTGGCGGAGGGCACAATTCGCACCAGTCATATTTTCCCCCTTCTGTTCCACTCGGATCGCACGAGGGAAAAACGACTGTCTGAACGCCTCAGTACGAGCTCTTATTTTCCTCATCTTTGAATGATGATCATTACGCGATTTGAAAGTTGTTGGTAATAATATATGCTCTACATCCTCAGTGAAGATTGGATTTCGGAATTTAGTGAGCAGCTGTTTAGTGCCTCATCTATCTGCAAGTGTGTCCCACTTCAAACTTTCTATGAGATTAATGATATGGTTATAATAGAAGGAAACATTCCATGAAGGAAAAATATACCTAAAAACAAAGATGATGTGACTTACCAAATGAAAGTGCTGGCAGGTCGACAGACACACAAACGAACACAAACATACACACAAAATTCAAGCTTTCGCAACAAACTGTTGCCTCATCAGGAAAGAGGGAAGGAGAGGGAAAGACGAAAGGATGTGGGTTTTAAGGGAGAGGGTAAGGAGTCATTCCAGTCCCGGGAGTGGAAAGACTTACCTTATGGGGAAAAAAGGACGGGTATACACTCGCACACACACACATATCCATCCACACATATACAGACACAAGCAGACATATTTAAAGACCAAAATATAATGTGTAATAAAATTAAATATGTCTGCTTGTGTCTGTATATGTGTGGATGGATATGTGTGTGTGTGCGAGTGTATACCCGTCCTTTTTTCCCCATAAGGTAAGTCTTTCCACTCCCGGGACTGGAATGACTCCTTACCCTCTCCCTTAAAACCCACATCCTTTCGTCTTTCCCTCTCCTTCCCTCTTTCCTGATGAGGCAACAGTTTGTTGCGAAAGCTTGAATTTTGTGTGTATGTTTGTGTTCGTTTGTGTGTCTGTCGACCTGCCAGCACTTTCATTTGGTAAGTCACATCATCTTTGTTTTTAGGTATATTTTTTCTATGAGATTAGTAACGCTCTCGTGATGGCTAGATGTACCAGTCACGAATCTTGCCGCTCTTCTTTGGACCTTCTCAATTTCTTGAATCAGACCCAACTGGTAAGGGTCCCACACAGACGAACAATACACCAAGACTGGACGAACTAACGTATTGTAAGACTGATCATTTATTTTGTACTCAAACATTAATGGGGATTTTTGCCTTGTTATACGCAGTAGGTTACACTTACTAATATTGAGAGATAACTGCCAGTCATTACACCACACATTTATTTTCTGCAAATCCTCATTGGTTTGTTCACAACTTTCTTGTGATACTACTTTCCTGTAGACTACAGCATCATCGGCAGTCTAAGGCTACTGTCAATACCGTCAACCAGATCATTTATGTAAATCGTAAAAAGCAGAGGACCTATTACGCTGCCCTGGGGCACACCTGAAGTTACTCTTGTTTCTGTTGAAGTTACCCCATTCAGGACGACATACTGCTCCCTGTCTGTTAGAAAACTTTCTATACAACCACATATGTCACTGGATAGACCGTAAGCGCGCACTTTTGTAGCAAGTAACAGTGTGCGGAACCGAGTCGAACGCCTTTCGAAAGTCAAGAAATGTGGCATCAACCTGGGAGCCGGTATCTAGAGCCTGTTGTATACCATGCACAAAGAGGGCCAGTTGTGTCTCGCATGACCGCTGTTTCCTAAAACCGTGCTGGTTTCTGCAGATGAGCTTCTCAGAGTCTAGAAAGGTCATTATGTCTGAACACAAAATATGTTCCATGATTCTACAACAAATGCAATGTCAGTGAAATTGACCAGTAATTATGTGCATCCGATTTTGTACCCTTTTTATAGATTGCTATGACCTGGGCCTTCTTCCAGTCCCGTGGAACTTACTGCCGTTCCAATGATCTCTGATAGATGACGGATAGGAATAGTGCTATATTTGTAGCATATTCAATGTAAAACCTTATGGGGATACCGTCTGGGCCAGATGCCTTTCTGGCGTCTAAGGATCTTAACTGTTTTACAATCCCAGATACACTAAACACTGTCAGCCATCGTTTCGTTTGTTCGATAATTGAAAGGGGGAATGGTGCTGCAGTCCTCTATTGTAAATGAGTTTTTGAGAGCTAGATTTAGAGTTTTGGCCTTCTGTTTATCATCATCAGTTACATTACCTGCACTGTCAGCAAGAGAAGGTATTGAATTATTTGCAGTGTTCATAGATTTTATGTATGACCAAAATTTTTTGGGGTTATTTTTGGAATCGGCAGATAAAATATTGCTTTCAAATTTGTTAAGAGTCTCTCATTGTCCTTCTGACAGTTGCTTTCATTTCGCATAATTTCTGTTTGTCAGTGGGGCAGTGACTACGTTTAAAACGACTGTGGAAAATTCTCTGCTTTCTCAGCAACTTCCTAACATGTTTGTTGTACTAAGGTGGATCCTTTCCCTCCCCTATACTTTTGCTAGGCACATACTTTTCTAGCTGTTTCTTTGGTCTTCTTGCAACTTCCACTGACTTAGAAGCCACAACGACTTTATGGTCACTAATACCTTCTTGTAGATTAACTTCCTCAAAAAGATCAGGTCTGTTTGTCGCCAAGATATCTAATATGTTCCCATCTCGAGTTGGTTTTCTAACCAATTGCTGAAGGTTGTATGTTGAGAGCGCTCCTAGAACAACTTCACACGAATCTTTGATCTGCCCCCTGTGATACGTGTAATTTTCCCAGTCAATGGATGATAGATTAAAGTCTCCACCTATAACTAATGGATAATTTGAATATTTACTTCCAATGTAATCAAGACTTTCCCTGAAACGTTCTGCGACGTTTGTTGCGGATGCTGGCGGTCTATAAACACATCCTAATACAATGGTCAATCCTTGTCTGATTGACAGCTTTATCCAGACTATTTCACAGTCCGATGCAGTCTCAATCTCAATTGTGTTTAAACAGCTTTTAACTGCAATGAACACACCACCTCCCATAGCATCAGTCCTATCCTTCCTAAACATTGTCCAATCGGAGTTCAAAATTTCACTGCTTTTTATGTCTGGTTTCAACCAGTTTTCGGTACCTAATACAATATTAGCATTGCTACTGTTTATTTCGGAGATTAACTCGGAGATCTTGCTACAGACACTTCGACAATTTACTAACATGAGATTAAGCATATTTAAATCCTTTGGAATGATCTGTTTAGGCGAACTAACAAGTTTTACAGTTGGCACACCCACATCAGTGTCACGAACTGGTAATTTTTCGGGTCAGCAGTTTGTTTCCCATGGGGAGGAAGCTAATGTTTATGGTAGAGACAACTAAACCACAAATACTTCTTAAATCACTGCTTGCTCTTATCTGTGTATTTAATTTGCTTTTACATAGCATCTTTGATACTGTAACACTCTTTTGTCGATTTTAATGCTTCATAATTACTGTACCTGAGTTAATACAGAAAGCTTTTTATCATTGTTCATTACAGCGTGGCACACCAGTGTATAACATGGCTGCAGGAATGTGTCTAGCAGCAGAAAACAATTCCTTAGGATCTTCTGTTGTCATGAAATTATGTTCCGACAGTGATCCTTTGATGCGTTGGGATTTTGTTGAGGATGTAACATTGGGAATGACTTGGTAAGTATACTTGATCAATGTCGCTAGTTGTTTGGTACTTACTTTAAATACATCTTAATAAAATAGATAAGCATTTATATTTTAATCACAAAAGTGATAATATATCACCCCTACATTGAAGGCATTTGTGATCTGAACCTGGAATTGCCATTCTGATTTACATTTCCTGCTTTAATCATCCTATAAAAATATAAAATGTGCTGAAATGGATCCCTATAGAATCCTTACCCAAATACTGTTAATTTTCTGTGTCTAGTAGATAGCTTGGTCTAGCAGAATTTGTGGCTGATGATTAAGGCGGAACTGCGTCATGTAGTGCTTTGTTGAGATAAAAGTGGGGGAGGGAGGGGTGAATCTGCTCAGATGATCCATACAAATTAAAAATGGAGTACTCAGTCCTTTTTAAGCAAGGAGAATAAATACATAAGGAGCAAGGAATTATGGGATTCCTAAAAATAATTATCACACACACACACACACACACACACACACGAACAGAGAGGGGGGGGGGGGGGGGGGTAACGAATTTTGGTGAAAATAAAGTAGGCAAAGAAACAGGACAACTTCTTGCTCCACACTTAATGCAGGTCAATGGCAATATTGGTCATTCAGTCTACATGCTTTACCACAGAGGTATAAAATGGAAAGCTTGTGTGCTTGCAAATGTAGCTGGAGAAAATAAGAGGGGGCCATTGAAGCTCCTAGACACCTCAGACACCTTAACAACATGAAGACAGGATATGTGTACAAGCTGAAGACAGGATATGTGTACAAGCTGCCAACATCCTGGCCCAATCTCAGTTCAATAGACCACATGTGTTTGCCTTGCAGCAGTTACATAAAACGTATGAATAAACAAATGGACGCAAGAGAGCTGTTCTGTGGCACACAGGAAAGCATCGCCCCTACTCATGGTCTGCAGATTTGCTGTTGGGTGCCAATCATTTGCTTGAGTAATTGAAGCAAGAGTCTCCTATACAGTCACCTCCTCCTGAGATGTTTGGTTTTGATCAGTCCACTAGTGTCCTAGAACAAAGAAAGACACACTGTTTCTATTGTAGACTACCTTCAGTATCAGGCAGTTATAACACTAGCTTTGTTATACGCCACTCTTCCCTAACACCCTAAATTCAAGTCCTGTCACGGGAAAAGCCACGTATAACACCAGTCCACTGTGAAACAAGCTAATGTTACCCTCTGAGAGGATTTGGGAATATTGACCATATGTGTATCTTATGGATAAAGGTATTGGACTGTAATATTGAAGATATTGTAATTAATAGAAAACTAAACAGACTTTAACTTTGAGGTTAATGAAAGTAGTAAAATTCATATACGAATGAAACAATAAACGCTCGCCAGCCCAATTAGGCACATGAATTTGGAAATATATGTTTAAGAAAATTGAACGTTAGTTATTGAAGTTAATTTCATTAATATTTCCCATAGATAGCACTCGGGATACAAGCGGACACAGGGCACACTAACCTGTTGGTGGCAGCAGTTACCAATAATGCACGAACCAGTAATCCTAGAAAGCCAAATCGTACCAAACTCACACTAATGAGAGCTACACTCAATATTGTTACTTGGATCAGTACTGAAATGTTCCTGCAAGAAGTGCAGAACTAATATTGGCCAGGGTGGGCTTCTGACTTCACTGACATATAAATACCACAATTAAAATAAATAATACCACAATCACACTGTTTATGCTCCCATTTGTAGAAATATATCAGATTTCTTTAGTAGTAATAATATTCCAATTATCTTTCTAATATGAGAATATGGTGGGACCCTTAAACTGGTATAGTATCACTAAACAAACCCTATGATTATTTCAGTAGCAAAATTTAATTCAACTAAAGTTAATTCTTAGCTTCACTTGGAATAGTTTAGACTTTTCAAGGCAAATTGTTCAACACTGAGCTCACTTAACTTTTTCATCACCTGTGAAGCAGGTATTTTAGACAGTAACATTTACACAGTCTTGCACTGAATTGTTCCAAAACGATACTTTGCAGTAAACTGAGAGCACTTTAGCAACATTCTAAATAACTTCAACTCCTGATAATCCTTGCACATTTGACAAACAGGATACTCGGTTTTCTGAACACTTAGGAGGGGACCCTGCATAGGTTCATGATCAGGATAAAAGATACAGTTCCAAACACTGATTTATAGCATTTGGATTATTGTTAAAATTCACTCTCATAAATTAACTGCCCCATTCTGATACTTATCTCTATCCATGAAGTTGGTGGAGCAGTGGCGGAGTTGTGGTGGCAAGCGACGTGGCAGCTAAACTGTACTCATTGCTCTTGATGTTTGAATGCTCTATAAAATTTCTTCTTGGCATCGTATTTTTAACGTGTTAGAGCCATCCCTTATTGCCGAGAGTACCAAGCAACAGCAAAATCCACATCTGAGGCAAAATTCCATGCAAAGCTGCCCCCAATTGCCTCCCTTGGCACCGTCGATGTGTACCGTGCAACAGCTAGCCACTGACTGTGTACCGTTCCCACCAAGGAGCTGCTCAGTTCGACTGCCAAAACCCCCTTGTACATCGCACCGTGCCACTTCTGTTGAGGAGGTACTTCCCTACATCCTTTACATTTTACTATACGAATGCCCTAAACATGAACCAGCTTCTAATACACATTGTTTATCTTATAAATATACACATATTATAAATTTCATTGTTATAAAATATCATTTAGCTTTTTCCATTACAGAATTCTAAATCTCCAGTCACAAATCAATGACCTTAACTAACAAAGAATAAACACTTCTTAATTACAGATACACATTTACATAATATAAACCTACTTCTAATCGATATAAGTATTACACAGCATTGTCATTGCAAAGTGGACTGGTTAAAATATTAGCAGAGTTGTTCCAATCACCTAAGTACTAATGCATGTTCAAGGCAAATGTCTGTTGTTATCGTCAGTGCTTTTGTAAAAAGATTTCATGTGTGCAGTCCACCCAAAATCTAATGGATTACTCAGATCATTTGAATTCACCCAGTGCAAGGTGAAATGACAGTAAAACACAGGTTGCATTTTTTATAAATAAATTATATGTAATCTGCTGTTTCGTGTAAATGTCAGTTGATGTTTCAGTGTCACTCTGTACAATACAAAACAAATTTTGCAGATGTGCTTTTTATGTAATGTTATGAACCATCTTTTTAAAAACATTGATTGCAGTCATTCAGAAAATTATATGGTAATTGTAACCAAAATATAACCCATTGTTTTTACATTCACAGTTGTTGAACTTCAAGCACAGTATTAAAAACTTAACACTCGTTTACACTTTACAAAATTGACACTTACTGTCTGTGATTGACTTACGAAACTAATGGGATGCTATCCATCAAAGAGCGTGCTACATTGTCATTTCTAATTTCTGTCCAAAGAATTGAAGGAGAATAAAATAGTGTTTATGTTTTCAGGTATGTTGTATAAGAAAGAAAGATGGTAACATCTATAGTCAATGTGATTCGAAGAGCTGTGTTACGAGAGATACATTGGCTGGACAGAAATGAGAAAACACCATGAGAAATACATGCTTCAGCATAAATGCAGATGCTAGCCAAGCCTGCGGGTTGTGCTGTTGTGTTTGATCATGAACGGCACCTGTGCCATGTCCTCAATACATTGCAAGTGCCAGTCATGGTCAGAACAGTGTTCCGTGTAGTTGTGAGTGCATTATAGTGGAGCTAAGCGAATTTAATTGTGGCCAAATTGCTTGTGCTCATTTGGTGGGTGCTTCTGTAACAAAGGTAGCTGAAGTGTTTGGTGTTTAAAGAGGCACCATGTTAAAGATTTATACCACATACAGGGAAAGCAGAAAAACATATCCTTAAGTCACAAAGCAAGTGAAAGTGTGTGTTGGGTATGACACAGTCATTGAAGGCAACTAAGACGAAAAATAAGGAGACAACTCCTGCAAAAGTCATTGCAGAATTAAATATTACACTCCAAAACCTTTCCAGCATTTAAACAACACAAAGGGAGTCCACAAGCAGGGAATTGCAGGACGAGATGAAATTCCAAAACCTCTCATTAGTGATGCAGATGCCTGTAACAGGAAAACATGATGCCAAAACCATAAAACCTGGACTATTGAGCAATAAAAGAATGTCGTTTGGTCAGTTGAGTCTTGTTCTACACTGTTTCCATCTTGGAAACATCCCAAGAGTGAAGCATGGTTAGGGCTCAGTAATAATTTAGGCAATCATGTTGTGGCATTTCGTGGGCTCCAAAGTTACTCTGAAAGGTTGTGTTACTGCCAAGGATTTTGTCCATTTTGGCTGATCAGGTCCATCATATGGTACAGTGTTCATTCCCCAATGGTGATGCTGTGCACCAAGACAACACCGTCCCTGCGAACAAAGTCTTTCGCAATGTCACTGTTGTATAAAACATTCTCAGACTTCATGCCATGTCAGTCCAGGGTGAAACCTCAAGCTTTTAATGATTAACACCCTCATCCTCATCAAGAGCAATTTACTGTCTAAACTGCTGCTGTGGTGACATTATATAGCTCATAGACAGCTTGTGGTGTCTGTAATTATGCAACGCTGTCGCAGGCTGTGTTAATGTCTGCGCTGGTGGTGCCACCACTCCCGTAATAGTGTAAACATTATGACAAATATCTCTGTCTCTCCTCTGTGTTAAGAGCTTGCTTCTAGACACTGCTATGATTATGTCCGCTGTCATGGTTTAAGTTCTTCTTACAAATTTTTGCAGCCTCTTTAATTACACTATCCCAGTATGTAGGAACATAGGACAAAACTTTTGTTTCCTCAAACAGTATTTTGTGTCTGTTTGTAAGTCTGTGCCCAGCAACTGCTGATTTCTCCAGCTCTTAATTTATAATATGCCACTTACATTCTGCACAGTGATCAGAAGTGGTATGAATAGAATGATCAGTGTAATTGCTTCACACTCGCAAGTGATGTTACACATCCAGGGATGTATCCTTAACAAGGCACATCTCTTTTATCATCTTACAGGTATCTGCCTTTGCTGGATGTAGCACCACAGAAAGGAAGGAATACAATTGGTGCCTCATCATGTGAATGTTTAATATTTTCTTATTTTCTTTTATTGGAGAAGTACAGTTTCGTATCATGTGAACTGTAACCACTTTTTCTGAAAATAACTTACTAAGGAGCTGTACAAAAGCACGGACCCAATCATCGTAGATTATAATCAAAAAGTTTTTTTAGGCTCAATTTGAAGCAACACAATTTTACTGGACTAAAACCTTTGTATTGGAAAGAACCCTGTTCACATGCCAAAGAAACCGACTTGGAAGTGGGTAAATTGTCATTATAGTGCAGTGTTAAAGACTTGTATAATAATTCGACTGATTCAGAAAACCATATCACAAAGTGTTGTAAAATATCAGCGCCCTTTAGGATAATGTGTCTAAATGTGCAGTATCTTAGGAATAAACTCAATTTGCTGCAAGTATTTGTGGATGAGAATTCACCACCCCAGTTAGTAACTACAGAAAATGGACTAAAAGACAATGAAATTGAGTATTACAAATTAGATGGTTATGTGTTAGCAGATAGTTACTGCAGGCAACAACACAAAGGGAGTGGGGTAGCAATATTTGTAAATGAAAATCTTCCATTTAAGAAAATCTCATTTGTTGAACAACACTGCAAAGAAGGAACAATTGAAGTGACTGCTGTTGTGGTCCACATAAACACTCATTCAAACAGTGGAAAATCCAGGATGGAATGTAACAATACCAGAGAAGAAAGTTTCTACTCCCCATATAGCGGAGATGCTGAGTAGCGATAGGCACAGCAAAGATTCACACACTCATAGCTTTCAGCCATTTAAGGCGTTTGTCAGCAGTAGACACACATACACACGTGTGTGCAAGTTGTGTTTGCGTGAGTGTGTGTGTGCATGTGTGTATTTGTGTCTACTGCTGACAAAGGCCTTAAATGGCCGAAAGCTATGAGTGTGTGAATCTTTTAATTGTGCCTATCGCGACTCAGCATCTCCGCTATATGGTGAGTAGCAACTTTCCTTCTCTGGTATTGTAAACACTCATTCACGTAGGTTAGCTAAACATAAAGTTATTGGTATGTTCTATCTTGATAGACTTAACAAGGCAATTAGACAAACAGGCCCCAGTGACCTTAGCATAGTTGGAGGCTTACAGATTGATGCAATCTCCTGTAGTATAATCATCATTTCATCCCAATCGACGTGCAAGTCGCCGAAGTGGTGTCAAATCGAAAGACTTGCACCAGGCGAACAGTCTACCTGAAGGGAGGCCCTAGTCACACGACATCTACATTTTATTTACCTATTTGAAAATAACAGACACATTAAACTCATACAATCTCACAAATATAGTGAACTCTGACACTAGAGTAACAGAGTTAAGCTCCAGTAAGATAGATTAAGTAATAGTCAACAAAAATGTAAAAGACAATGTTAACTTTCAAAGTGTTGATTTTCATTACTCAGATCACTATTGTCCGGTGTTAGAATATTTGTTTGCTGTACCAATAGCAACCAAGATAGCTGAGAAGAAGTGGATCCTGAATAGCACCAACATCAGTGTCTTCAAAACTAAGCTAGCAGAGGAGAAATGGGACATTATTTACCAAACTAGAGGGTCAAAAAACAAATGGGAAAAATTGTATAGGCCAGTGCTGAGGCATTTCGACTGCTGCTGCCCTCTCAAACAAATAACAAGGGTATGAACCAACTCTCGTCTCGAAAGTAATTCTAGGCTGAAACTTACACCTAGGCTGATTAAGTTAAGGCAGAATATATATATGATTTTGACTGTTTATATAAGAAAACAAAGCTACTTATATTTAAGGAAAAGTACAATCAAGCCAAAAAAACTTTTATGACAGACCTTTTACACTTGAGTAAACAGATAAACATTGATGCAATAGAGCGTTCAGCCAACATAGCTTAGGCATCCTGAAGACTAATCAATAAACATCGTAAGGCCACCAACAAGGGACAGAGTGAACCAGTTAGCATTAGACACAAGGGCCATCTAGTGAAAGATCCAAATGAAGTATGTAATTTATTCAATAAGAATTTTATCTCTCCTTTCGACCAACCAGCCCATATTATAGATATACAGGCTGGCACACCAGGTGATGTCACGGATGGTATAGAGCTCAAGTTTATGAAAGTGAATCAACAGGAAATATTTAACACAATACAAACACTATAGAACAAGCTTTCATCTGGATAGGATGGTATCTCAAGTGTGGTGGTGAAGAAATGTTCCAATGAAATAAGTAAACCCCTTACCTATTTTATGAACTATAGTATTAATGAAAACATATACTCAGATGCCTTAAAAATAAGTGTAATTCAGCCAATCCATAAGAAGGGAAGCAAAGAAGAAGTTGCAAATTTTAGAACGATGTCACTAATCCCTACCTTTAGTAAAATATTTGAAACAGATATCCTATCACTTAAAAAAAACTGCAGGTGTACAATATCAGTAATGCATCAATGAAACTTCCATCCACCTATCAGGTGAATCTGAAACAGTGTACCGAACTTGCACATTAAATTGACAATAAGATCTTAACCTTTAAATCCACAAGTGAAACAGTGACACAGGGAGTCCCTCAAGGCTCAGTTCTTGGACCTTTCCTCTTTTTAGCATATATTAATGATATTGTAAGCCCCATTAACTCTCACAGTGTAAATTATGCTGATGACACCTCAGTTTTATTTCGTGGTAAAGATTGTGAGGAACTGAAATTTTCAGCATGTAATGGAATACTAGAATTTAGTTCATATTTTCATGCACAAGGATTAAAGGTCAATGTAAATAAATCCCAGATGCTAATACACTCCTGGAAATTGAAATAAGAACACCGTGAATTCATTGTCCCAGGAAGGGGAAACTTTATTGACACATTCCTGGGGTCAGATACATCACATGATCACACTGACAGAACCACAGGCACATAGACACAGGCAGCAGAGCATGCACAATGTCGGCACTAGTACAGTGTATATCCACCTTTCGCAGCAATGCAGGCTGCTATTCTCCCATGGAGACGATCGTAGAGATGCTGGATGTAGTCCTGTGGAACGGCTTGCCATGCCGGCGCCTCAGTTGGACCAGCGTTCGTGCTGGACGTGCAGACCGCGTGAGACAACGCTTCATCCAGTCCCAAACATGCTCAATGGGGGACAGATCCGGAGATCTTGCTGGCCAGGGTAGTTGACTTACACCTTCTAGAGCACGTTGGGTGGCACGGGATACATGCGGACGTGCATTGTCCTGTTGGAACAGCAAGTTCCCTTGCCGGTCTAGGAATGGTAGAATGATGGGTTCGATGACGGTTTGGATGTACCGTGCACTATTCAGTGTCCCCTCGACGATCACCAGTGGTGTACGGCCAGTGTAGGAGATCGCTCCCCACACCATGATGCTGGGTGTTAGCCCTGTGTGCCTCAGTCGTATGCAGTCCTGATTGTGGCGCTCACCTGCACGGTGCCAAACACGCATACGACCATCATTGGCACCAAGGCAGAAGCGACTCTCATCGCTGAAGACGACATGTCTCCATTCGTCCCTCCATTCACGCCTGTCGCGACACCACTGGAGGTGGACTGCACGATGTTGGGGCGTGAGCGGAAGACGGCCTAACGGTGTGCGGGACCGTAGCCCAGCTTCATGGAGACGGTTGCGAATGGTCCTCGCCGATACCCCAGGAGCAACAGTGTCCCTAATTTGCTGGGAAGTGGCGGTGCGGTCCCCTACGGCACTGCATAGGATCCTACGGTCTTGGCGTGCATCCGTGCGTCGCTGCGGTCCGGTCCCAGGTCGACGGGCACGTGCACCTTCCGCCGACCACTGGCGACAACATCGATGTACTGTGGAGACCTCACGCCCCACGTGTTGAGCAATTCGGCGGTACGTTCACCCGGCCTCCCGCATGCCCACTATATGCCCTCGCTCAAAGTCCGTCAACTGCACATACGGTTCACGTCCACGCTGTCGCGGCATGCTACCAGTGTTAAAGACTGCGATGGAGCTCCGTATGCCACGGCAAACTGGCTGACACTGACGGCGGCGGTGCACAAATGCTGCGCAGCTAGCGCCATTCGACGGCCAACACCGCGGTTCCTGGTGTGTCCGCTGTGCCGTGCGTGTGATCATTGCTTGTACAGGCCTCTCGCAGTGTCCGGAGCAAGTATGGTGGGTCTGACACACCGGTGTCAATGTGTTCTTTTTTCCATTTCCAGGAGTGTATTTACAACTGGCAGCTCACACCATTCATGCGTAAATGAGGTATGCCGCATAGTGGCAGAGGAAGCAAACAAGTGTAAATTTCTTAGGGATCCATCTGGACTCAAACCACTGGTGGATTAGCCAAATTAATGCTGTATGTAAAAAAAGTCGGCAATGAGCTGTATCTTTTCAGCCAACTGTCCAAAACAGTGCCCACCCACATGCTTGAAACTGTGTATTAAGGGACAATCTATCCCCATCTTAGCTACTGTATAGAAATATGTATTATTGCTACAAAAAAGCGGGTTAAGGATTATACATGGACTATAAAGACTCTTGCCATGATGTTTTCAGACAACATAAGTACTTCACCATAGACTTTTTGTATCTTTATAAATTAATTACTTTTTTTTCTCACAGAAAACTGAAGTAACTAAATGTAGTGATATACATGACCACAACACCAGGTCCAAAGAGAATTACTACTGACAAAGAACAAGATTAAAAATGTCAGACCAGAGCCCATACACTAATGGACTGATATGGTATAATAAACTGCCAGAGTCCATGAAAAGCAGTAATAAAAAGCAATTCAAATCAGAACTAAAAGAATTCTTAATTGAAAAGCATCTCTACTCACTCAACAAATTTTAAATGGTTAAGTTTAAGAGAGCTGTAAAATAATGTATAAAAAAATTGGCTGTATTAATATGTGTAAGATGTAATGTATTTTGACAAGCATCAATTTACTGTTTAATTACTACCTGCAAGGCTAAGATCTAAATGTATTTTTTGTTTGTAACTGTACTTGATGTTTGCAAAAGCCATAATATTGAGGACTCCGTGCAAAAAAATCTAAATAAATAGACATGTAATTTAGATGATTAATTTTGGAATTCAAGTGGTCATCAGAAACAGTTTTTGCTCTGTGTACCATTGTATATAAAACTGCACTCTTCTGGATTGGATGAAGAAAACTGTGGGCACTTAAGATACAAATCGGTGTGCTTCTACATCTAAAAATGGCTGCCTTCCTTCCGTTTTCTGTTCCAACAGTGAACTGGATGTTTGGGTGCATGCTGTTCATATGTTTAAGAAAGTTCTCCTACCTACTATATTTAACTAATTTGATTCTGATAGTCGGTCGCTGCAACATCACATCAGAAACCCTCAGATGTTTGTTGAGAAAATTAAACAGATTAGAGTTGACCCAAACAATATTTTAGCCGGCCTGGATGTCATCTCTCTATTTACTAAAGTTCTTTTGGAGAACACACTGAAACTGTTGGCAGAGCATTTTCCTCCTGAAGCACTAAAGTTGTTTTCATGTGTAATGACGTCCGCCTCCTCCTTGTATGGCAGTAAATTTTATGAAATGATGGGTCGAATAGCTGTGGGTTCTCTGTTGCTTCCAGCAATTGTCAACTTTTTTATAGAACATTTTGAGGAACATGTATTAACTCTGGCTCCCCTTCATCCATCTTCTGTTAATCACTACATTGACAACATGTTTGTGGACTGGCCAGTGGCATAAAAGCTCTTAAATGCTTCCTTGAACATATGAAGCAAGTTCTTGATGGAAGCAAGTTCTCAGTGCAGAGAAATGGCAGAGGTGTTTGTCGCAAAATTTACACTACAATTGGAGCAGTGGTGCCAGTAATGCAGATGTGGAAACCATCTGTGACAGTACTGCATAATTACCAACCAGTCGGAAGCTGTCTATGAGCTATATAAGGCCACCACAGGAGCAATTTTGACAGTCAGTTGCTCCTTATGAAGACGATTGAGATAATCATTGAAAGCTTGACTTTTTACCCTGAATTGACGCGGCAATAAGTCTGATAATATTTTATGCAAAATAGTTTGACATTAAAAATGACACACAACACTGCATTCTCATTATATTTAATTGGACTAGCAAATTACCTCAATATTAGAACACAAAGTAGACAGCATATAGTCAGCATAATGTTCACAGTTCAACAAATCAATGTAAGTACAGCTTAGGAACTTGTCTTTTAGATTTTTGATTACACCCTTTGGTAGACTACCCAAATCTAACATCAGCAGAGCAGAGACTGAGGGGCTCCGTGCATTGCAGAGAGATGAAGATCTTGTGATCCTTCCGGCAGACGAGAAATGTCATGGTTGTTCTTAATACCACTGAATATCAAAATCAAAGTGGCATCATTGTTGGAGGATAGCATGTACAAATGCCGAAAACAAGACCCATCTCTGTCATACAGCAGGAAGACAGTGGCGCTTCTAAAAAATTTTCATGACATCTGGTAAACTGGAATTCTTAAGAGCTCGAACTCTTATACTTCCCAGGTTGTAAGGATTACCTAAAGTCCACAAGGAAGGCATTCCTTCGAGACCAGCTGTTAGCGCTGTTGGCTCTCCTCCTTACAGGCTAGTCAAATATATAACTAAGTTGATGACTCTGATAGTTGGCCACTGTGAACATCAATCAAAAACTCTCAGCTGTTCACTGAGAAAATTAAACAGATTAGATTTGTCTAAATGATATTTTAGTCAAACTTGATATGGTCTCGCCGGCTGCGGTGGTCTAGCGGTTCTAGGCGCTCAGTCCGGAACCGCGTGACTGCTACGGTCGCAAGTTCAAATCCTGCCTCGGGCATGGATGTGTGTGATGTCCTTAGGTTAGTTAGGTTTAAGTAGCTCTAAGTTCTAGGGGACTGATGACCACAGATGTTAAGTCCCATAGTGCTCAGAGCCATTTTGATATTGTCTCACTATTTACAAAACTTCCTTGAAGAACATCTTACTCCTCAAACAGCAAAGTTGTTTCGAAGTGTTATGATGACCACCTACTTGTATGATGGTAAATTTTGTGAAATGATGGACTGAGAGGCCATGGGTTCTCTGTTGTTTCCAGCAGTGACGAACGTTTTACGGAACATTTTGAAGAGTGTGCATTAAATCTGGCTCCCCTTCATCCATCTTCTTTTAATCCCTATGTTGACGACACGTTTATAGTCTGGCCAAATGAAGTAGAAGCTCTTTAGCACTTCCTTGAACATATGAACACCATGCACCCAAACATCCAGTTCACTGTTGAGATGGGGAAGGAAGGAAGGCTGCCATTTTTAGATGTTTAGGTACAACAAAGTCTTATGAACATCTTGCCACTCAGTGCACTGCAAGCCAATGCACACTGGTTTATATCTTAGGACCCAGAGTTTTCATTGTGCAGTCCACAAGAAAACAGTTTTAAATACATTGGTACACTGAGCAAAGATTGTTTATGAGGAGGACCATTTGGATTCTGAAATTAATCATCTGAAGTCCGTGTTCTGAAAGAACACCTATGTTTCACACAATATGTAGTCAGCGTTCTTCAAGAACAGGAACATGTTGGATCATTCACATGATGAGCCACCAATTGTATTCCTTTCTTTCTGTGTTGTTACATCCAGCAAAGGCAGAGGTCTGGAGAGAAGAGGTATAAGACTTATTTTTCAGCCTCCTAAGAAGATAAGAGCTATACCCTGTTTAGGATAGGCTCTGCCTCATAACTTCCCTTGTGAGGATGAAAGCAGTTACATTGATCATTCCATCCATACTATTTCTGACCACTGTGCAGAATATCAGTGGCGTATTAAAAATCGAGAGCTGGAGAAATATGCAGTTGCTGGGTACAGACTTACAAACAAACACAAAATATTGTCTGAGGAAACAAAAAGTTCTGTCCCAGCCTCCTACATACTGGGATTCTGTAATGAAAGAGGCTGTAGCATGACAGTAGACATAATCTCGGTGGTGCCTGGAAGCAAACTCAGTGGACCCCCAACACAGGTATTAGAACTGCCTGTGACAGCACTACTTACTTACCAACCAATCACAAGGTGTCTACGAGCTATATAATGTCACCACAGCAGCAGTCATTTGCACCTGATGAAGACGATGGAGGTAATCATCGAAAGCTTGATGTTTAACCCTGAATTGACCTCACAAGAAGTCATGTTCACATAGCTCACTTCATCCTGGTCTGGTTTTGTGAGCACGAGGACGAATTGTTACATCTCACCTGGCCACCACAGTCAGCAGATCTCAATGTTGTTGAGCTTTTATGGTTTGCCTTGGACAGAAGTGTGCATGATCGCTATTCATCTCAATCATTGTTACCTGAACTTGCCACTATTTTGCAGGAAGAATAGTATAAGATTCCCCTGGAAACTATACAGGATACATACCATCCTGATATGACTGTAAAGTGTTTTGAATGCCAATGTGTTTCCTACATTGCATTAGGCATCGTAATATGTTGTGTTCTTGGTGTTTCCATCTTTTTGTTCACTCCCTGTAGATCCAGAATATTTTAATGTCACCCTTCATGAATGTACACATTTTCATAACAGCTTTTGTAATGTTCTACAAGCTTTTTTATCCAAGTCATAGACATCTGCCACATTTGAGAAAAACCAGCCTATTGTGAAGTGCTTGCCTCCTATAATCTCCTTTAGGTAGCAGAACATGTGAAAATAGTTCAGTGCCAAGTCTGGAGTGTATGGTGGGTGTCAATCTGTTCCCATTCAAAAAATCTGATTAGATTCTGGGTGTGGATGGCTGAATGTGGTCTGGCAAATCTCCAGACATCAGAAGGCCAAGTCACTTATTCTGTATTGCACCTCTAAGTTTAGTCTGGGAGTCACAGTAAGTGACTGCGTTTGTTGTCCCTTGGTGCATAAACTTGACTGTCCCAAAACATGGTTGCCATAACCTTGCTTGTTGACATTGTGTGCTTGGCCTTGACTTTGGTAGTGATGTCATGTGACACCATTCTGTTGACTGAAGTGTAGAATTTGAGTCATGTGAGAAACCCGCATCTCATCCTCTGTGAAATTGTTCTCTAAAAATTGATCACCTTTGTCACAAAGTCCAAAAATTCAAGAGCACAATCCATTTTTTTCCATTTTGTGTATCTCAGTAAGCAGCTTGGGAACACAGCATGTGCACAATTTGTGAAATTGCAACTTTGACTTTGACCAGATCGTCTGAGATTACTGGAGATAAACCTGGTTCAGTTCATCATTGTCATTTTCCCATTTGCCCATGAAAGCTCCCACCCACTTATACATATTGCTGTCTTTTTATCAATTGAGGCCATACACCTCACTTATCTCTCAGTTATTGTCCACTGCTGCAATGTTCCTTGCTGTCAAAAACTAAGTCACTGACTGTTTTTCACAGTTGGTGGGCTGATCACTTGTTTCAAACATTTTGAACTGACACTGTAAACAGCATACTATGACAATACCAATGCAGATGGCGTCGTTTGACAAGCAAGGCACGTTGGGAGTCAAAGCGCGTGCATGTTTCAATGTTAATGTGAGTTTCGGTTAGCTATAGCAATTCAGACCTTTCTTTTCATATAACCTTTGTACATGCTGTGTAATTTCTGTCAAATATTAACCTTCAGTAATTTGAAAGCCAACAATGCTCTCAACTAAAAAAATGGATATAATGTAACAGGTCTGCAAAAACAGAACACCTCCAGCATATATATTTTTGAAATAAATGTGACGTTTTGCAGTGTATTTGAAATGAAAAAAAAAATGCTTCAGATGTATATATTTATCCAAGTCTTTTCTCTGTCTGTTACAGAAACAACTGGAAGCAACAAAAAGCCTCGAGATAGTGATTATTGAATCTCTCAAAAAAATACTCAAATTTTGGATATGCAGGCCAAGCACAGTCAGTTGTACCTGCATATATCTTGTTATTAATTTAACTTTTTTGTTATTTGCTTTTGTTGTAAATGGAATAATATATTTTTCTAAACAGATATCTTGAGTATTTCATCTCTGTCATTGTACCCTCCCCTCTACTCTGTGCTCACATGTGTTTCAATTGGATCTCTTGATTCTAACTTAATTCACATTGTTTATTACAATTTTTACTGACAGTACAAGAAAAGGAGACAAATCCTTTCTTTTTGTATCAAATAGAGAAAAGAGCTCATTGTTGATTGAGAGCAGTTTCCTGCATAGAAAGAAAGATAAGAAAGCATTTTAAGATGACTACTTCATCAGTGATACCACACACAAGGTGGTTAATCCAGCTTTGTTACAGTCATATGAGCACAAATAATGCTGAGCATCAACACTGCAAAAAAGAAGGGACAATGATTAGAATTTAACATGTCATAGACAGTAAGTCTTTTAGAGATAAGGAATAAAACTTACACAACAGAATTTCGCAATATTATGTTGGGTAGCCTCGAAGTGAAGATACACAAGATAAGGAACACTGTGGGCATCATAAAGAAACAGAATTTAATATCAGGCATGAACATTAGCTCACCAAAAAGCTGAAATACTATCCAAGCTGCTTGTAGTGGAATATTTATGACAACTTAAATACTAGTGATGTACTGGGACTCGAACTGATATTTCCGCCTTCCATAGACATTCAGCTACCTGTTGCACAATCAGAGCATGCCTTGCAGTCCAGCTCAAAGTTTCAACTTATTAGTAATTTCTCTTCATACCACTGAAACTTCACAGTAGCTTATAATTATAAAAAGTGAAATGTTGTGATGATCTTCAGTGCAAGTGCAGATATACTCCATATGGTGTGTGTGTGTATAAAGTGTTCTTGCTAAATTAGTTACACATGTTATTAAAAAAGTCTAAAAATGAAAAAGGGTAACATATATTTCATTTAAAATTGTTGTCACTCTTCCCATGCTCACTTGTGTCTACCCACTCATTCACACTATCACTCTGCATGTAAATGACTGTAGCTTTGGCACTAAGAAAAAATATGAATGAACCAGCCAGTCTGATAAAACATTAAAAATTCCTACCATTTTTGTTAGGGAACAACTCAGGCATTTCACAAAATTTTAAATTTTGTGCCACATTTTCCACATTGGCAGCTGAAATACAGGGGAAAATCTGCAGGTAAATTAGCCTCTGACCTCTTGTCTGAATATAAAATACATTTAGTTAAAAATTGATATAATGTGATCATTAAGCATCAAACACCACACATTGGAGGGTCGTCCTGTGAAGCAAGAAAACATGCCTTATTGGATTATTAGTTTTGAGCCTATGACCTGCATCTTTACAGAGCCACTGCTAGCTGTGTTTGACAGATCATTATTATTGTTATTATTATGATTATTGCAATTACAGTCTACAGTACTTTAATGGCAATTTTAACTTATTTTATAAATAGTTTACTGTACACCCTCAGTACCCAAATCTGCTTTTACACTATCTTACTTTTATTAAGCTTTAAATGTAGAGAGAAATGCAAGGGACTGCCTTATTATAAAAATGAATTAAATAACAGAAACCACTACCAACTCCAGTTTTGAAAGATAAATAAATTATCGTATTAATGTTACATGTAATTATTGTTCATGATTCTGGTATTATGATATCTACACATGAATCAGAACAATTGACTCTCACTGCCAATGACTCCATAGCTGGAGTGCTGCAGCACCCTCAGCACTCAGAATATTGCAAATGTGAGTTGATTAATCCATGGTGCAGTTGTTTAAGGACAGGACAAATTTTTACATTTGAGACACATTTTAGTAAGTAAATATTGCAGGCAATATTTTTACAGATATAGCTGATATGCTCTTTCCATGTAAGATGTTCATCAATCACAGTGCCTTACATTTATCATATGTTTAATATGAGATTAGTTATAATTTAACAAGAACTTCATTACAACAGTCTCTTCCTTAATCTGTGTAAGTGTTTTAATTGCTAGTTCTCTTTATTACTTTGGAATCCTAGCTGCTCAGTACAGCTTCATCTAATAAAAGATGTGACATCGTTGCAGTCCACTAGCTTTGTGTTTTGTGGCAGTGTTATGTCATTAATATACACAAGTAACAAAAATGGCCCAAGAATACTTCCTTGGGTGATTAGATAGTTGAAAGTTTTGTATGCTGACTTAGGATCTTACTTTAATGTTTCTCACATAGCTCAGTACACTGTCTTCTGTCTTTCACATAAGAACTTAAGAAATTCAGTGTTACTCCTGTTATACTGTTAGTTTCTAATTTGAATAATAGTACTGCATGATTCACAGAATCTAAGGCCTGATGACTTTGTTTCCTTTATTGTATTTTACGGACTACACGATGCACCTTAATTCTAAGAAAATAATATTTTTACCATTTTTAATATTGATTGCAAAGCCAGACTGAAAAAACTCTCAGTTTATAAATGCAAACTGAAGAATCAAAAAAGAACCTTTCCTTCTCTCCCACACTCTGTTAATCCACAATTTCATACCAGCTCAGTCCATCCAGACTTTGTCATGTGCATGAATAATAACACCTGGTGGTATTTCAGAAGGTTTTGACTTCATTTTGCACTTAAAAATTATCATTGGATTAAGTGTACTATCATCTGCACACCAAGAAAGAACAACAGTGTAGTGCTTTTTTTCCCCACTTGTTTTCATAGTTACTGTTTTAGCACCTTTCATGGCAACAGTTCTTTTACTCGGCACATCAAATGTCAGAGGAGGTGTGTCCATATTAGCCATTTGGCATAGTTCCACACTGGTTTTCTTTCAATGTTGAATTATAAAGCAATGGAAAAATAATATTTCCTCTTCATATACATGTGGCTTTTTCTGAGATATTTTGGGTTTGGTTTGTATGCTAAGTCCATGATGCGTCATAAACCTGTAACACCAATCAACTCCACCCTTAGAGTCTGTTAAGTTCCACTGTTCCTCTGTAGTGCTAGCTTATAAGCATGTATTTGAATCATTTTTGTATTAATTCCAATGCTATTTTGACATTGTCAATATGCCATCTTCTAGGTTTGGCCATTTTGCATTCAGTCCTCTATTTGCATATTTAGTCTTCCTCATTTTTTTCAGTTCTTCTTTACTACACCGCCAGTCACGAATGTTTTTTTCTGTTGGTGGAGGACCGAAATGCAGCTCAGCTGCTCTGTTCCCATGTTCTTCTGCATATGCTATTACTTTCAATTTATAGCCCTTACCATACCTATTAATTTTTCCATTACAAAACTAGCTACTAACAAAAATAGTGTCCTGTTACTGATAACACAAATCACTTTCAATTAAAGTTCATTGGCACTGTAGACAGCGTGATACATCATAGGCTGGACAGTGTTCTGGGTTTGTGATGGCAGGACAGGAGGGAGACAGTGTTAGTAAGCTCATGAATTCCCATAACTCGTGTCTGATGTGTCAGTGCACTGCTGCTTCCAGTTGAATCCATTGTTGCTAGACAGAGTTAGGTCCCACAGTATCGAATATATTTCCATTTTTAAGACTGGTGGGAATTTACATCAAACACTGGACATTTTTATATTAATTTCAAGTACAAGACACGCCTGAATTTTGGAGACAATTTTTTGAAGAAAAAAAGTGTGTCTAATAGTCCATAAAATAAGGTATCCAGTCTGTTTAGCAGTTCGTGGAAAAAATTTGCCACTGCTGTTATTGTGGATCGTCCTTTCCAGACCCCTTGCTGCAGATTGTTTGAATAGGTTGTATTTACAGAAGACAGATGCCATTTGATCTATAGTTATTCTTTCAGACAACTTGCCAAATGTTGACATCAATGAAATTTGCCTGTAATTATTTATGTCAGTGGTTGTTCACTTTTTATACACTACCCACATCATGGTAATTTTTAAAAGTTCAGGAAAGGTCCCATGGCCAATTGAACAGTTTATTAAATGTATCGTTGGTTTTATTCATTCTTTTTGCTTTCTTCAACTAATGTAGATGATATGTCATTCCAGCCAATAGATATTTTTATTTTGAGTTTTGATTTTATATTCATGACCCATATTCCATTAAGCTCCTTAGGAACTGTTTTTGGCTCACTCACCAACATTCCGTTGCTTCTAGTGCTATATTACTGCAGCCAGGATACTCCCTAATGACATAATCTTTGTTCACTGTGGTTCAGGCTGTTTTACAAACATTACTGGTTCACTTACCTTTTCAGCATAGTGTGCTTTTAGAGCCTTCAGGCATTCCTTGTAAGTTTTTCTGCTGCTTTTTTATTTTGTTTGGAAGTACTTCAGTTCCGTCTCTGAACAGCAAATATAGGTCTTTCATATTTTGTGCCTGATATTAGCTTGGAAATAAATAAATAAAATTACATAAATCGTAGGTGGAGGGGGAGAAACGAAAGCTGCATCAGGGCTTTATGCAGAATCAGTGGTGACGAGTAAAAATATGTGCCGGACCAGGATTTGAATCCGGGACTCCTGCTTACTAGGCAGCAATGCTGACCACTGTGCCAGCTGGACACAGTGTTTATCGTAACTGCACAACTATCTTGGCACACCTCATGGGTGATCCACATTCCCACCCAGCACGACCTATCAAAAGTACTTCTCTGTTGGGCAGCGTACATCAATACGCATAGGGTGTCCTAGGAAGAATGGTCAATATTCAGAGATATGACAGGAATTATCATTTGAGGCAAAAAAGTCCAGTAAACACGGTCTCTAAAATGCACACCTTAAGATCTATAAGCATTTCTTCATCTTTTCTACTGTGAAACATATCTCTTCTACCGAGCAAGTGCTCATAGCTCTTAACATTTGCATTTGAGAGCCCATATTTACTAGATAATTTTTTTCTTGTTTTGGTCTATACTACTACGCCCAAACATGGAAAGCAGAGAACATGCAGTAGAAGAGATTTGTTCCACTGCATCAAAGATGAAGTAGACATCGTAGCTCTTAAGATATGCATTTTAGAGTCCATGTTCACCAGACTTTTTTGCTTCGAATTATTGTTTCTGTCCTATTTCCAAATATTGGTGATACTTCATATGACACCTTGTATATGCAAACTGAAGAGCACAAAAAGTCGTTCAGTGGCCTTATTTGTTGTACATTGGGTCTTAAAAGTGTGGTCCATCCGTTGTCAGGCACTTCACATCCTGTTGATGTGCTGTGTCATTTTCTCTTTTAATGGCATACAACACATGAGCTCTGGCGTGGGAATGTGCACCACACTGAAAAAAAAAAAAGTTCCCTTCAGCAATTCAGGAGTCAAGGCTTCTGGTAAAATATGGAAACTTCATGCCCTCTGAGCCAGAGTTAGAGATTCAGCTGTGTTTCTTTTCCAATAAAATATCATTAAAACGGTGCTCTTCCTCCCCAAAGATTCCAATAATTTTGTGGCCCTCCCATGGAATATTTATATGAGAATCTGTTGAGAGTAGCACGTGCTTCATCACATATTATATTTTACAAAATATGATCTCTTAAAACAGTGTTTTCCAACCTGGGCGTAATTACACTCCCCCCCCCCCAAGGGGTAAAATTAAATTTTCTAAGGGATAAAGAAAAAGTGTTCATTTGTGTTCCATTATGAAACTAAATTACTTTTTAAAGAATATGACTGTTATCACTATTTCATAATACTGTAATACTGATTACGTAAGTTACCATAAGTGTGGTGGAGTTTACAGTTTGTGAACAGAATGTATAAACATTGTCTTCCTCACACAGTCCTCCCACTACACACATACTTCGTACCTTGCAATTGTGATAGTGAAATTAAGATATATACATCATATATGCTTCAATATCTCATAAAAATTCCTGCAGTAGGCCAGAAATTGATTCAGGGTATACACGATATTATTCAATTTCTGCCACTTTAGAACAGTAAGTATAATGCATGCATTTTCAGTTGGTTGGTCTCACAAGGAGCATTCATTCAATAAATAATGTTGGCTGGAAAAATGCTGATTTGTTGGGAAATATAGTGAAATATTCCTGCTTCAGCCCCTGTAGGCTCATGAAGTTCCGATAGGTGGCAGCACTGTATGTAATCTTCAGAACAGTGTAACAGTGGTGTGTTCCAAGCAGAGAGCTGTCATTGAGTTTCTTTAGGTGAAAAACTAGAGTATTGCAGATATTGATACGGACTTGCAAAATGTCTGTGAAGATGTGGCAGTGAAAAAACTTACGGTGAGTTGTTGGGGGAGGCTTCTGTAATCATCACAACCAGCTCGCACATTCAAGGTGACTGACTGATCACAAACAAACACCTCGATGCACAACTGGACGTCTCTGTTCGTAGTGCTGACACACACATCAACAAGTTGGGGTTACTCACTAACAGAAGACCATGAAGAGCAATGAAGGACCATGTGTGCAGAGCTGCTTGCACGTTACAAGGCTGGTTGTGACAAATTTCAGTCTCGTATCGACACAGGCAATGAAACGTTCGTTCGTCACTTCGAACGAAATTATACAGCAATCCGTGGAGTGGCGCCATACCACCTGTCCTCGGAAGCGAAAGTTCAAAGCCACACCTTCAGCTGGTAAAGTCATAGTAAGGGTCTTCTAGAACTCTGAAGGGTTTATTCTGTCTGATTTCGTCCCTCGCATGCTATGATCAACTCTGAAGTGTATTGTGCTACCTTTGGGAAATCAAAGAAATGACTCCAGTGTGTTCATTGGGGGGGGGGGGGGGGGGGGGGGGGGGGACAGATGAACTTCTCCCTGGCCATGACAACACCAGGGGTCACACAAATCTGTGCACCCAAGAGGAGCTCACAAAATTTCATAGGATTGTTCTTCCTCATCCACCCTATAGTCTGGATCTTGCACCTCCCGACTACTGTCTGTATAGCCCAATGAAGGATACACTCTGCAGGAAGCAGTATATGTATGGATGATGGGGAGGTTACTGATGCAGCAACATATTGGGTATGACTTCAACCAGCAAGTGGTACCGTGGAGACAAACAGACTCTCCCAGTAAGGTGGCTTAAGTCTGTCGCATTGAACAGACGTTGTTGTTGTGGTCCTCGGTCCAGAGACTGGTTTGATGCAGCTCTCCATGCCATTCTATCCTGTGCAAGCTTCTTCATCTCCCAGTACCTACTGCAACCTACATCCTTCTGAATCTACTTAGTGTATTCATCTCTTGGTCTCCAATAGCAATTTTTACCCTCCACACTGCCCTCCAATACTAAATTGGTGATCCCTTGATGCCTCAGAACATGTCCTACCAACCGATCCCTTCTTCTAGTCAAGTTGTGCGACAAATTTCTCTTCTCCCCAATTCTATTCAATACCTCCTCATTAGTTATGTGATCTACCCATCTAATCTTTAGCATTCTTCTGCAGCACCACATTTTGAAATCTTCTATTCTCTTCTTGTCCAAACTATTTATCGTCCATGTTTCACTTCCACACATGGCTACACTCCACCCAAATAATTTAATGGCATTGCATGTTCAGTTATTACCACTCTGCATTGATTCATTTAATTAATTTCATTCCACTGAATCATAGCTCCCATCATAAAGCTTGAAGTCTCCTTACTTTTTACAAGTGTGTAGGCATCTGCAGGCACTGTAATTTCAGTATTATCCTTTAGGGATATTTGTCTCCATCACTTCGAAATGAAAAACGATTGTTTAAACCAACTTTTCCAGCATATCATGTGATAACTGAAATATGGTGATGTATATGGAAGGCAATTACCGTAAACCAAAAACTTAGGCACTGTGAAGATGGACCAAATGTCGGTTGTTTCAGTTATCTTCAGTCTCAAGATGACATGGCCTAAGGCTCAAAAGGATTTCATTCAAATTATTACTTCTTGTCCGCAATTTAGTCACCACGGCAACTGGCAGAAGTTACATTACTGACTGAAATAAACACTTTATGAATTCCTTTCCTATTAATATTATAGTGCTGGTTCTGCTAGGTTCTCAGAAGACCTTCTGTGAAGTTTGGAAGGTAGGAGACGAAGTACTGGCAGAGTTAAAGCTGTGAGAACGGGTCGTGAGTAGTACTTGACTAGCTCAGATGGTAGAGCACTTGCCTGCGAAAGGCAAAGATCCCGAGTTTGAGTCTCAGTCCGGCACACAGTTTTAATCTGCCAGGAAGTTTCATATCAGTGCACACTCCGATGCAAAGTGAAAATCTCATTCTGGAAACATCCCCTAGGCTGTGGCTAAGCCATTTCTCAGCAATATCCTTCCTTCCAGGAGTGCTAGTTCTGCAAGGTTCGCAGAAGAGCTTCCATGAAGTTTGGAAGGTAGGAGACGAGGTACTGGCAGAATTGAAGCTATGAGGATGGGTCGTGAGTCGTGCTTGGGTAGCTCAGTGGCAGAGCACTTGCCTGCGAAAGGCAAAGGTCCCGAATTCCAGTCTCAACCTGGCACACAGTTTTAATCTGCCAGAAAGTTTCAAGATTATAGTTCTTCATTTGGATATATGTACTTTGAAATATAAATAGCCAGACACCATGCTTCAGTCATAACAATGAATTACTGGCCCAGTAATTAAGACCATAGTCTTGAATTCGGTTAAAGTAAGATCCATATATACACTCCTGGAAATGGAAAAAAGAACACATTGACACCGGTGTGTCAGACCCACCATACTTGCTCCGGACACTGCAAGAGGGCTGTACAAGCAATGATCACACGCACGGCACAGCGGACACACCAGGAACCACGGTGTTGGCCGTCGAATGGCGCTAGCTGCGCAGCATTTGTGCACCGCCGCCATCAGTGTCAGCCAGTTTGCCGTGGCATACGGAGCTCCATCGCAGTCTTTAACACTGGTAGCATGCCGCGACAGCGTGGACGTGAACCGTATGTGCAGTTGACGGACTTTGAGCGAGGGCGTATAGTGGGCATGCAGGAGGCCGGGTGGCGTACCGCCGAATTGCTCAACACGTGGGGCGTGAGGTCTCCACAGTACATCGATGTTGTCGCCAGTGTTCGGCGGAAGGTGCACGTGCCCTTCGACCTGGGACTGGACCGCAGCGACGCACGGATGCACGCCAAGACCGTGATCCTACGCAGTGCCGTAGGGGACCGCACCGCCACTTCCCAGCAAATTAGGGACACTGTTGCTCCTGGGGTATCGGCGAGGACCATTCGCAACCGTCTCCATGAAGCTGCGCTACGGCCCCGCACACCGTTAGGCCGTCGCGACAGGCGTGAATGGAGGGACGAATGGAGACGTGTCATCTTCAGCGATTAGTCGCTTCTGCCTTGGTGCCAATGATGGTCGTATGCGTGTTTGGCGCCGTGCAGGTGAGCGCCACAATCAGGACTGCATACGACCGAGGCACACAGGGCCAACACCCGGCATCATGGTGTGGGGAGCGATCTCCTACACTGGCCGTACACCACTGGTGATCGTCGAGGGGACACTGAATAGTGCACGGTACATCCAAACCGTCATCGTACCCATCGTTCTACCATTCCTAGACCGGCAAGGGAACTTGCTGTTCCAACAGGACAATGCACGTCCGCATGTATCCCGTGCCACCCAACATGCTCTAGAAGGTGTAAGTCAACTACCCTGGCCAGCAAGATCTCCGGATCTGTCCCCCATTGAGCATGTTTGGGACTGGATGAAGCGTCGTCTCACGCGGTCTGCACATCCAGCGCGAACGCTGGTCCAACTGAGGCGCCAGGTGGAAATGGCATGGAAAGCCGTTCCACAGGACTACATCCAGCATCTCTACGATCGTCTCCATGGGAGAATAGCAGCCTGCATTGCTGCGAAAGGTGGATATACACTGTACTAGTGCCGACATTGTGCATGCTCTGTTGCCTGTGTCTATGTGCCTGTGGTTCTGTCAGTGTGATCATGTGATGTATCTGACCCCAGGAATGTGTCAATAAAGTTTCCCCTTCCTGGGACAATGAATTCACGGTGTTCTTATTTCAATTTCCAGGAGTGTATGTACCATCCAATCAGCTAGGTTTAGTTTTCCCATGGTCAAATTGCTTCGGATGAATTAGAAGAAGATTGCTTCAGCTGTGCTATATCTGACTTAATTTCCAATTTTTAATTCCTCCATTCACAGCAGACTGTTTACAGGCAGCAGTGTTCTTTACTTAGTAAAATTGCCCCTAATGAATTTTGCTAATCTATACTCTTTCTCCATCGATTTAGGTGTCAAGGCGACGTTAAATTCTGACAAATCTTCCTTCTTTCCTCTCTTCCTAAAAATCAAATATTGTACATCCATGTCTAAAAAAAATGTTTTATTTCACTGGACTCTGAATGGCGAGCTGCAGTCTACTCAGTAATACTGTATACCAACGGTATTTAACGTTAAAATAATATATTATGCTAAAAATGATTCCAGCTTCACGACAGGGTTATGTTAGTTCAATTGCTTCAGAGAAGTCGAATTATTGGCATACACTTCAGGTTTGACATATCTCCATAAAAAAATCCATGGGGCTCAAATCTAGATTGATGATGAAGTCCCATACTCCGTGACGGAGCGAAGGGGAACGAGTCGGGAGACCCGCACCGCCGTACTAGGCAAGGTCCTAGTGGAGGTGGTTTGCCATTGCCTTCCTCCGACCGTAATGGGGATGAATGATGATGACGAAGTTGACACAACACCCAGTCATCTCAAGGCAGGAAAAAATCCCTGACCCCGCCGGTAATCGAACCCAGGTCTCCATGCTCGGGAAGCGAGAACGCTACTGTGAGACCACGAGCAGCGATAGGGGGCCAAATTTGGTCACCCTTCCTGGAGATCAATTTGCCCAGGAAAATTGTGCGAACTAGCGGTAGAAGCACATTGGATGTGTGTGCTGTGGCTTCGTTTTGCTTAAACCATGTTCTTTGGTTATAACTAGGAAAGTTTTGCATTTCAAGCACCATAAAGTCATTTAACATCATCACATAATGTTACGAATTCACTTTCACTGAACGACCGCTCTCGTCCTCAAAAAAGTACTGTCCCATTATTTCTCGATCTGACATTGCAGACTATACAGTAGTAACTTTTGGGAAATGTAACGGTTTCTCATGCTTCTGTTTGGGATTCGTTGCACTCCAGTAACGGAAATTTTGCTTACTGACGCGACTGTTCAGGTGAAAATGAGCCTTGTCGGGAAACAAGATGTTGTTAAAATTAACGAACTGCAGCCTATGTCTGGCATCTTGAGGCTTTAATTCTTGCACCAATTGATTTTCCTTTTTGCAGAATTCGGTGCAGTGATGATCTACGTACACTTAAAGAACTCGCACACTCACGAATGGAGAGTTTAAGATCGTCATGAACACACTGATTTACACTCTCCTCAGATTTGCGTCCTGTTGATGACCTTGGTCGCCCGTATTCCAGTTTGGCTAGTGTTGAACCATTTCCGAATAAGGGGGACACTTGGAGTATCATTTACTTTATGGAATCCACAATCACTGCAAAATTTCCTCTGTGCTACAGTCGCTGAAACACCGTTTTTGTAATGTTCTCGCACACAGAACGCGTGGTCCGCTCTCGATAAGCGCTCCATATATTCTGAATTGCTAAAGGCAAAGAAAGCTACAGTCCAACATAACAGTGGAAAAACTTTGTATTGTTTAGTTACTCCCAGCGACAGCATCGCTCCAATCGGCCAGCAAGCGACTCGTGTGAATATGATACCGGATGAGCGCAAATACTAATGTTTATATTGATTTATAACATAGTTTTTACAATAGGGAGTGTGTGTGTGTGTGTGTGTGTGTGTGTAGTGCCATAAAAATCGACGATAGCTAAAAAGTTACATCACATTTGCTATTATTTAGTTTCCTAAGGACCCTGCGAGATGCAAAACGTTGCATTACAGGAAAGTTAATTTACGGTCCTGTTACAATGTACTCATGTTTACTGAATAAGGTCGTTTCCTTTTCATAACAAAAAACTGGTGGTAAACACCAGAAGACCTGACCTTTTACGTAACGATATATAGGACTGCAGCACCATTGCCCCTTTCAATTATCGAATAAACGCAGGAATGGCTGACATAGTGTTTAGTGCATCTGGGATTGTAAAACAGTTAAGATCCATAGACACCAGGAAGGCATCTGCTGGCCCAGATGGTATCGCCGTAAGATTTTATGCTGACTATGCTACAAATATAGCACCGTTCTTATCCACCATCTATCAGAGGTCATTGGAACAGCGGAAAGTTCCACGGGACTGGAAGAAGGCCCAGGTCATAGCAATCTATAAAAAGGGTAGAAAATCAGATGCACATAATTACCGGCCAATTTCACAGACATCGGTTTGTTGTAGAATCATGGAACATATTTTGTGTTGAGACATAATGACCTTTCAACACTGATATTTTACACTGATCTTAGCCTAAAAAAGTACTCCCATGAATTTCAGTGCCCACCCTTAAAGAGTTTGCTATCATCCCAACCAATTTACCCTTCCCTTTTCTATCGAGATGCAGGCCATATCTTGTGAAGTCCCACCTACCAATTCCATCAACAGGAACCAAACCTAATGCCTGACTAAGTAACCGCCTGAAGCAGCTGATATAGCTCCATATTGATGCTCCTGACAGACCTGTTCAATTGGGGCTAATCATACCACATGAAAGCAGGAACCAAGCCAACATTTGTATGGTTCGTTGCAGATGCTATTTTCACCAGGTCACACTCAATATTGTAGCACTGATCCCTATCAATACTGTTTCCCGCTACATCCACTACCACAACATGATCCTGCTTTGTAAACCCCTTGCATAATGGTCTACATCCTCTATCACTTGGCTAAGACATGCACTGGGCTTGAAAATACTTGTGACCTGGTACCTGTCACCTAAGTTTTACTGCAATCTCTGGCCAACACCTCTTCCATGGCTACTACCTAACAACAGAACTTTCCTCCTATTTTCTAATTATTATTATTATTTATTATTATTATTATTATTAATTTTTTTTTTTTTTCCAACAGTTGGTTTCCTAGTGAAAGTCTGTTGAGTGCTGACTACACTTACATCTACTTGAGCCTCTTCCTTAGTTGACTGAGGAAGCAAGGCAAATCTATTGTTTGTGCCAATGATGAAACTGTTAGATACTGTTCTCTTTCTGTGGCCCCTGTTCCTTGCTATCACTTCCCACCAATCTTCACCCTTCTCCCCCCTTAACCTCATTAGTTCCAGTTCACCCTGCAGGGCTCTAATCTTCCCTTCCTATTCCGCTATTTTCCTATCCCTTGAACATAATCTGCAATACCATGGAAGAGACTCATATACTTCCCCGATTCCCATGCCATTACATTCACCCCAATGTAACCATCTACCACAACAGCTGCACAGAGCCCCAGAACTTACTTTTCTATGGCAGCTCAAACACTTCTCGCTCATGCTTGTTTACAATATTTTTACAAAATTTATCTAGGCAATAACAGTAATATTATATTGACTACGGATCACAAGAGTCAGTAAAGTTATGTGGAACACTAATATATGTGTATACTATTAATATAGTAACATAATGCAGTTAAACTAAAGTCAAAAGTCAAAACTTTTATACCCAAAAAATTAGGCCTAAGATAGTGTATGCATAATACATACTTATCTGTTTTCATAGGAAATAAAACCTTTAATTCTCCGAGAAGATACGACTCTACTATACAGGGTGTTACAAAAAGGTACGGCCAAACTTTCAGGAAACATTCCTCACACACAAATAAAGAAAAGATGTTGTGTGGACATGTGTCCGGAAACGCTTAATTTCCACGTTAGAGCTCATTTTAGTTTCGTCAGTATGTACTGTACTTCCTCGATTCACCGACAGTTGGCCCAATTGAAGGAAGGTAGTGTTGACTTCGGTGCTTGTGTTGACATGCGACTCATTGCTCTACAGTACTAGCATCAAGCACATCAGTACGTAGCATCAACAGGTTAGTGTTCATCACGAAAGTGGTTTTGCAGTCAGTGCAAAGTTTACAAATGCGGAGTTGGCAGATGCCCATTTGATGTATGGATTAGCACAGGGCAATAGCCGTGGCGCGGTACGTTTGTATCGAGACAGATTTCCAGTGTCCCGACAGGAATACGTTCGAAGCAATTGATCGGCATCTTAGGGAGCACGGAACATTCCAGCCTATGACTCGCGACTGGGGAAGACCTAGAACGACGAGGACACCTGCAACGGACGAGGCAATTCTTCGTGCAGTTGATGATTACCCTAATGTCAGCGTCAGAAAAGTTGCTGCTGTACAAGGTAACATTGACCACGTCACTGTATGGAGAGTGCTACCGGAGAACCAGTTGTTTCCGTACGATGTACAGCGTGTGCAGGCACTATCAGCAGCTGATTGGCCTCCTCAGGTACACTTCTGCGAATGGTTCATCCAACAATGTGTCAATCCTCATTTCAGTGCAAATGTTCTCTTTACGAATGAGGCTTCATTCCAACGTGATCAAATTGTAAATTTTCACAATCAACATGTGTGGGCTGATGAGAATCCGCACGCAACTGTGGAATCACGTCATCAACACAGATTTTCTGTGAACGTTTGGGCAGGCATTGCTGGTGATGTCTTGACTGGGCTCCATGTTCTTCCACCTACGCTCAATGTAGCACGTTATCATGATTTCATACAGGACAGGTTTACACTCGCACAAATGTCTGCTTGTGTCTGTGTATGTGTGGATGGATATGTGTGTGTGTGCGAGTGTAAACCTGTCCTTTTTTCCCCCTAAGGTAAGTCTTTCCGCTCCCGGGATTGGAATGACTCCTTACCCTCTCCCTTAAAACCCAATCCTTTTGTCTTTCCTTCTCCTTCCCTTCTTTCCTGACGAGGCAACCGTTGGTTGCGAAAGCTAGAGTTTTGTGTGTATGTTTGTGTTTATTTGTGTGTCTATCGACCTGCCAGCGCTTTTGTTGGGTAAGTCTCATCATCTTTCTTTTTAAATATATATATATATATATATATATATATATATATATATATATATATATATATATATATATATATATAGTTATAATAGAAGGAAAAATTCCACGAAGGAAAAATATACCTAAAAACAAAGATGATGTGACTTACCAAATGAAAGTGCTGGCAGGTCGACAGACACACAAACGAACACAAACATACACACAAAATTCAAGCTTTCGCAACAAACTGTTGCCTCATCAGGAAAGAGGGAAGGAGAGGGAAAGACGAAAGGATGTGGGTTTTAAGGGAGAGGGTAAGGAGTCATTCCAGTCCCAGGAGCGGAAAGACTTACCTTAGGGGGAAAAAAGGACGGGTATACACTCGCACACACACACATATCCATCCACACATATACCTTCCCCCTAAGGTAAGTCTTTCCGCTCCCGGGACTGGAATGACTCCTTACCCTCTCCCTTAAAACCCACATCCTTTCGTCTTTCCCTCTCCTTCCCTCTTTCCTGATGAGGCAACAGTTTGTTGCGAAAGCTTGAATTTTGTGTGTATGTTTGTGTTCGTTTGTGTGTCTGTCGACCTGCCAGCACTTTCATTTGGTAAGTCACATCATCTTTGTTTTTAGGTATATATATATATATATATATGCCAGCACTTTCATTTGGTAAGTCACATCATCTTTGTTTTTAGGTATATATATATATATATATATATATATATATATATATATATATATATATTTAAAAACAAAGATGATGTGACTTACCAAATGAAAGTGCTGGCAGGTCGACAGACACACAAACAAACACAAACATACACACAAAATCCAAGCTTTCGCAACCAACGGTTGCCTCGTCAGGAAAGAGGGAAGGAGAAGGAAAGACAAAAGGATATGGGTTTTAAGGGAGAGGGTAAGGAGTCATTCCAATCCCGGGAGCGGAAAGACTTACCTTAGGGGGAAAAAAGGACAGGTATACACTCGCACACACACACATATCCATCCACACATACACAGACACAAGCAGACATTTGTAAAGGCAAAGAGTTTGGGCAGAGATGTCAGTCGGGACGGAAGTACAGAGGCAAAGATGATGTTGAAAGACAGGTGAGGTATGAGCGGCGGCAGATTGAAATTAGAAATTAGCGGAGATTGAGGCCTGGCGGATAGCGAGAAGAGAGGATATGCTGAAGGGCAAGTTCCCATCTCCGGAGTTCTGACAGGTTGGTGTTAGTGGGAAGTATCCAGATAACCCGGACGGTGTAACACTGTGCCAAGATGTGCTGGCCGTGCACCAAGGCATGTTTAGCCACAGGGTGATCCTCATTACCAACAAACACTGTCTGCCTGTGTCCATTCATGCGAATGGACAGTTTGTTGCTGGTCATTCCCACATAGAATGCATCACAGTGTAGGCAGGTCAGTTGGTAGATCACGTGGGTGCTTTCACACGTGGCTCTGCCTTTGATTGTGTACACCTTCCGGGTTGCAGGACTGGAGTAGGTGGTGGTGGGAGGGTGCATGGGACAGGTTTTACACCGGGGGCGGTTACAAGGGTAGGAGCCAGAGGGTAGGGAAGGTGGTTTGGGGATTTCATAGGGATGAACCAAGAGGTTACGAAGGTTAGGTGGACGGCGGAAAGACACTCTTGGTGGAGTGGGGAGGATTTCATGAAGGATGGATCTCATTTCAGGGCAGGATTTGAGGAAGTTGTATCCCTGCTGGAGAGCCACATTCAGAATCTGATCCAGTCCCGGAAAGTATCCTGTCACAAGTGGGGCACTTTTGTGGTTCTTCTGTGGGAGGTTCTGGGTTTGAGAGGATGAGGAAGTGGCTCTGGTTATTTGCTTCTGTACCAGGTCGGGAGGGTAGTTGCGGGATGCGAAAGCTGTTGTCAGGTTGTTGGTGTAATGCCTCAGGGATTCCGGACTGGAGCAGATTCGTTTGCCACGAAGGCCTAGGCTGTAGGGAAGGGACCGTTTGATGTGGAATGGGTGGCAGCTGTCGTAATGGAGGTACTGTTGCTTGTTGGTGGGTTTGATGTGGACGGACGTGTGAAGCTGCCCATTGGACAGGTGAAGGTCAACATCAAGGAAAGTGGCATGGGATTTGGAGTAGGACCAGGTGAATCTGATGGAACCAAAGGAGTTGAGGTTGGAGAGGAAATTCTGGAGTTCTTCTTCACTGTGAGTCCAGATCATGAAGATGTCATCAATAAATCTGTACCAAACTTTGGGTTGGCAGGCCTGGGTAACCAAGAAGGCTTCCTCTAAGCGACCCATGAATAGGTTGGCGTACGAGGGGGCCATCCTGGTACCCATGGCTGTTCCCTTTAATTGTTGGTATGTCTGGTTTTCAAAAGTGAAGAAGTTGTGGGTCAGGATGAAGCTGGCTAAGGTAATGAGGAAAGAGGTTTTAGGTAGGGCGGCAGGTGATCGGCGTGAAAGGAAGTGCTCCATCGCAGCGAGGCCCTGGACGTGCGGGATATTTGTGTATAAGGAAGTGGCATCAATGGTTACAAGGATGGTTTCTGGGGGTAACGGACTGGGTAAGGATTCCAGGCGTTCGAGAAAGTGGTTGGTGTCTTTGATGAAGGATGGGAGACTGCATGTAATGGGTTGAAGGTGTTGATCCACGTAGGCAGAGATACGTTCTGTGGGGGCTTGGTAACCAGCTACAATGGGGCGGCCGGGATGATTGGGTTTGTGAATTTTAGGGAGAAGGTAGAAGGTAGGGGTGCGGGGTGTCGGTGGGGTCAGGAGGTTGATGGAGTCAGGTGAAAGGTTTTGTAGGGGGCCTAAGGTTCTGAGGATTCCTTGAAGCTCTGCCTGGACATCAGGAATGGGATTACCTTGGCAAACTTTGTATGTGGTGTTGTCTGAAAGCTGACGCAGTCCCTCAGCCACGTACTCCCGACGATCAAGTACCACGGTCGTGGAACCCTTGTCCGCCGGAAGAATGACGATGGACCGGTCAGCCTTCAGATCACGGATAGCCTGGGCTTCAGCAGTGGTGATGTTGGGAGTAGGATTAAGGTTTTTTAAGAAGGATTGAGAGGCAAGGCTGGAAGTCAGAAATTCCTGGAAGGTTTGGAGAGGGTGATTTTGAGGAAGAGGAGGTGGGTCCCGCTGTGACGGAGGACGGAACTGTTCCAGGCAGGGTTCAATTTGGATAGTGTCTCGGGGAGTTGGATCATTAGGGGTAGGATTAGGATCATTTTTCTTCGTGGCAAAGTGATACTTCCAGCAGAGAGTACGAGTGTAGGACAGTAAATCTTTGACGAGGGCTGTTTGGTTGAATCTGGGAGTGGGGCTGAAGGTGAGGCCTTTGGATAGGACAGAGGTTTCGGATTGGGAGAGAGGTTTGGAGGAAAGGTTAACTACTGAATTAGGGTGTTGTGGTGCCAGATTGTGTTGATCGGAATTTTGAGGTTTTGGAGGGAGTGGAGCTGGAAGTGGGAGATTGAGTAGATGGGAGAGACTGGGTTTGTGTGCAATGAGAGGTGGTTGAGGTTTGCTGGAAAGGTTGTGAAGGGTGAGTGAGTTGCCTTTCCGGAGGTGGGAAACCAGGAGATTGGATGCCACCCTTCACCTCAAAAAACTATCCAATCTCCTGGTTTCCCACCTCCGGAAAGGCAACTCACTCACCCTTCACAACCTTTCCAGCAAACCTCAACCACCTCTCATTGCACACAAACCCAGTCTCTCCCATCTACTCAATCTCCCACTTCCAGCTCCACTCCCTCCAAAACCTCAAAATTCCGATCAACACAATCTGGCACCACAACACCCTAATTCAGTAGTTAACCTTTCCTCCAAACCTCTCTCCCAATCCGAAACCTCTGTCCTATCCAAAGGCCTCACCTTCAGCCCCACTCCCAGATTCAACCAAACAGCCCTCGTCAAAGATTTACTGTCCTACACTCGTACTCTCTGCTGGAAGTATCACTTTGCCACGAAGAAAAATGATCCTAATCCTACCCCTAATGATCCAACTCCCCGAGACACTATCCAAATTGAACCCTGCCTGGAACAGTTCCGTCCTCCGTCACAGCGGGACCCACCTCCTCTTCCTCAAAATCACCCTCTCCAAACCTTCCAGGAATTTCTGACTTCCAGCCTTGCCTCTCAATCCTTCTTAAAAAACCTTAATCCTACTCCCAACATCACCACTGCTGAAGCCCAGGCTATCCGTGATCTGAAGGCTGACCGGTCCATCGTCATTCTTCCGGCGGACAAGGGTTCCACGACCGTGGTACTTGATCGTCGGGAGTACGTGGCTGAGGGACTGCGTCAGCTTTCAGACAACACCACATACAAAGTTTGCCAAGGTAATCCCATTCCTGATGTCCAGGCAGAGCTTCAAGGAATCCTCAGAACCTTAGGCCCCCTACAAAACCTTTCACCTGACTCCATCAACCTCCTGACCCCACCGACACCCCGCACCCCTACCTTCTACCTTCTCCCTAAAATTCACAAACCCAATCATCCCGGCCGCCCCATTGTAGCTGGTTACCAAGCCCCCACAGAACGTATCTCTGCCTACGTGGATCAACACCTTCAACCCATTACATGCAGTCTCCCATCCTTCATCAAAGACACCAACCACTTTCTCGAACGCCTGGAATCCTTACCCAGTCCGTTACCCCCAGAAACCATCCTTGTAACCATTGATGCCACTTCCTTATACACAAATATCCCGCACGTCCAGGGCCTCGCTGCGATGGAGCACTTCCTTTCACGCCGATCACCTGCCGCCCTACCTAAAACCTCTTTCCTCATTACCTTAGCCAGCTTCATCCTGACCCACAACTTCTTCACTTTTGAAAACCAGACATACCAACAATTAAAGGGAACAGCCATGGGTACCAGGATGGCCCCCTCGTACGCCAACCTATTCATGGGTCGCTTAGAGGAAGCCTTCTTGGTTACCCAGGCCTGCCAACCCAAAGTTTGGTACAGATTTATTGATGACATCTTCATGATCTGGACTCACAGTGAAGAAGAACTCCAGAATTTCCTCTCCAACCTCAACTCCTTTGGTTCCATCAGATTCACCTGGTCCTACTCCAAATCCCATGCCACTTTCCTTGATGTTGACCTTCACCTGTCCAATGGGCAGCTTCACACGTCCGTCCACATCAAACCCACCAACAAGCAACAGTACCTCCATTACGACAGCTGCCACCCATTCCACATCAAACGGTCCCTTCCCTACAGCCTAGGCCTTCGTGGCAAACGAATCTGCTCCAGTCCGGAATCCCTGAGGCATTACACCAACAACCTGACAACAGCTTTCGCATCCCGCAACTACCCTCCCGACCTGGTACAGAAGCAAATAACCAGAGCCACTTCCTCATCCTCTCAAACCCAGAACCTCCCACAGAAGAACCACAAAAGTGCCCCACTTGTGACAGGATACTTTCCGGGACTGGATCAGATTCTGAATGTGGCTCTCCAGCAGGGATACAACTTCCTCAAATCCTGCCCTGAAATGAGATCCATCCTTCATGAAATCCTCCCCACTCCACCAAGAGTGTCTTTCCGCCGTCCACCTAACCTTCGTAACCTCTTGGTTCATCCCTATGAAATCCCCAAACCACCTTCCCTACCCTCTGGCTCCTACCCTTGTAACCGCCCCCGGTGTAAAACCTGTCCCATGCACCCTCCCACCACCACCTACTCCAGTCCTGCAACCCGGAAGGTGTACACAATCAAAGGCAGAGCCACGTGTGAAAGCACCCACGTGATCTACCAACTGACCTGCCTACACTGTGATGCATTCTATGTGGGAATGACCAGCAACAAACTGTCCATTCGCATGAATGGACACAGGCAGACAGTGTTTGTTGGTAATGAGGATCACCCTGTGGCTAAACATGCCTTGGTGCACGGCCAGCACATCTTGGCACAGTGTTACACCGTCCGGGTTATCTGGATACTTCCCACTAACACCAACCTGTCAGAACTCCGGAGATGGGAACTTGCCCTTCAGCATATCCTCTCTTCTCGCTATCCGCCAGGCCTCAATCTCCGCTAATTTCTAATTTCAATCTGCCGCCGCTCATACCTCACCTGTCTTTCAACATCATCTTTGCCTCTGTACTTCCGTCCCGACTGACATCTCTGCCCAAACTCTTTGCCTTTACAAATGTCTGCTTGTGTCTGTGTATGTGTGGATGGATATGTGTGTGTGTGCGAGTGTATACCTGTCCTTTTTTCCCCCTAAGGTAAGTCTTTCCGCTCCCGGGATTGGAATGACTCCTTACCCTCTCCCTTAAAACCCATATCCTTTTGTCTTTCCTTCTCCTTCCCTCTTTCCTGACGAGGCAACCGTTGGTTGCGAAAGCTTGGATTTTGTGTGTATGTTTGTGTTTGTTTGTGTGTCTGTCGACCTGCCAGCACTTTCATTTGGTAAGTCACATCATCTTTGTTTTTAAATATATTTTTCCTTCGTGGAATGTTTCCTTCTATTATAACCGTATATATATATATATATATATTCCCCTCTTTCCTATATATATATATCCTCCCCTCTTTCCTGATGAGGCAACAGTTTGTTGCGAAAGCTTGAATTTTGTGTGTATGTTTGTGTTCGTTTGTGTGTCTCTCGATCTGCCAGCACTTTCATTTGGTAAGTCACATCATCTTTGTTTTTAGGTATATTTTTCTTACGTGGAATGTTTCCTTCTATTATAACTATATATATATATATATATATTGTGTGTGTGTGTGTGTGTGTGTAATGAAAACAACCAATATTCTTCACTTAATACTTAAATAAATGTTTTAAATTTGTAGGTAAACCTATGTCTAAAGTACGTGGAAACCGACCCCTTAGGTTATGCTTTTATTTTTTTTCAAGAAATACTTTGAAATGAGTGAAACCTTCAATAGATAATATAAAACAGAGTATAATTAGCTTGGTTTACAGTGTAATATTAACTTAATTGACAGTTATTATAGAATTGATCATACAATGTAAGCTTTCATGGCCGGTATTGTCTTCACTGCTCAGTTCGCCGTTTTACCTCCGAGGATGTCTCCCGCACTCGGAGACGAAACGTTAGGAGACAGTTTTATACTTCGACCACGGCCTATCAGCCCGGAAGTTTTAAGTATTATAGAATTAGTTAGTTATCTTCACGAGCTTAATATTCACACACTTGCAATCTGCGAGAGTGTTGTGACTGTACCTATTAGACTGTGATAAAGCAGTGAACGCGCCTCGCACTCTCCTCCGATTGTTGTGAACACGTAGAGAGCTCTTCAAATATAACCTTTCTTCTGAGAAACCTGTTATGTTTCAGGTAGCAGTTTCTTCTCATCTTTCTGAAAAGGCCGATACCAGTCAGTGCACTAGAGAATTGCTGAGTTTATTGATTCATATTAGCTAAGTGCAAAAAAAGTTTGTGGAAAGTTAAGAGCAAGGTGTACAGCAATGAGTATAAGAAAACAACTACTTATAATTCAATAATAGAGAATACAGAAGCAGATTACTCAGCGACAAACGGGAAAACGGTAATAAAAAAAGATTCGTTGTGATCTGATTACCCCAAAAAAAGTTAAGTAAAGGAAAGTAATCTATCTGCCACTGGAAAAACGACACATAAGACAAGTTGGTGGTTTTTTGACGTCCTGTGCCTGCTGATCGATCAGGAAATACCGAGATCATCATTGCACGACTGAGATCGAAGTTGAAGATGCTAAGTCAGAGGAAGTTGAGTATGAGGAGTTGCGAATGTCTATAGATATTTCCCATCCATTTAAAAATAATTTAGATAGTCGTTATGTACGCCCTGTAGCTCGTGAAATAAATTAATATTTGAAAATTCCTTTGCTTTAGGGGCCACTGGAACTGATGGCATTTCCAACAGAGTACTAAAAGCTTGTTCCCGACACAAAAGTACAATTCTCAGCCATTTGTATAGTAGCTCACTGAAAGGGGGCATTTTTTCAGGTAGACTGAAATGTGCTGTTGTTAAACCATTACTACCTCCCAATCTCACTTTGACAGCTTTAGCCAAAATTCTTGAAAAAATAATTAATCCAAGATTAGCTTAACTTAAAAGAAGTACTAAAAATTCGGTTTTCAGAGAGGCTTTTCAACAGAAAATGATTTATACGCTTTCACAGATGAAATATTAAATGCTCTTAATAACCGAACATCATCGATTAGGATTTTTTGTGGTGTCTCAGAGGCTTTTGACTATGTGTCTCATCAGAATTCTTCTAGGTAAGCTTAAGAACTGTGGTATTGGTGGGACAGTGCGCAAATGGTTTAATTCATATTTAATTGGAAGAATACCCCGAAGGTTGAAATTCACAGTACAGATAGACTGCAAAATCAACAGAGTATCAACAACAGAGTCCCACAGGGTTCACTCTTGGATCCCTCATTGTTCTTAATATATATTAATGACAGTTCCGTACAGGAACAGCGTAAAGCCATTGATGAGTATGGTCTTTGAACAGGACTCTGTTGCTGAGTTAGAATATTCAAAATTTCTGGCATTGGTGAGAATTTGAATTGGAAGAAACACATTGATGATCTGCTGAAACATTTGATTTCAGCTACTTATGCCATTAGGGTTATTGCAAATTTTGGTGATAAATATATCAATAAATTAGTCTAAAGTGCCTGTTTCCAATCACTGCTTTGATATGGCATCATATTCTGGGATAATTCATTATTAAGAAAAAAGTATTCATTGCACAAAAAGGTGTACTCAGAATTTGGTATTAATAATCCACCCAATTCAAAAATAATAGCGAAGTGCATAGCTACAACACTAGAAGAAAAGATGATCTTCACTATTCTGGGTTAAATCTGACTTCGGCACAGAAAGGGGTGAATTACGCTGCCATAAAAGTCTTTAATCATTTACCAAATAGCGTTAAAATCTGACAGATTGTCAACCAGCATTTATAAACAAATTAAGAGAATTTATTTATGACAGCTTCTTCCATTCGATAGAGGATTTTTTAGATATAAGTCGTAATTGTGAAAAAAAAATGATTACATCGTGTAAAGAAACAGTATCTTAAACCGACACATTCTACATCATTACAAAATGTCTTATTCATGTTCTACGGAACAAATATTAATGTAATTGTTATCGTCCTTTCCGTCTTAGACACCTTATTTGCATTTTTGCAAGACATTGTGCAAAGCACACACCGCAGAATAATTACGAGTTATTTTGTTGAACTGAAACATCCCTTGCGAGAGCGTGGCAGTTGTCGCTGAAACGTCTTTCCGAGACCGACACTTGGCGGACATTCAGTGGATTGAAACAGAAGTTCCGCAGCGATTTATTGAATGCACATGCTTCTAATCAGGTATCTATGCATACAGATCGTTGCGTGTGGACCAGTCAGTGATAAAAATAATTGTATTGTTGGAAATTGGTAGCAATCGGATACGTACCGTCGATGTATTGAAGTTGTGATGAACCTAGGAACGATAGCGAAGCAGGCAGTGAAATTGGTCGAACAGTGCACGTGTTTGAATATGTCAATGTGTCTTTGACTTGTGTATGTTTTGTTGATGTGGTAATACTCTTACCAAAAAAAGTAGATAGAAGCAATGGGGAAGGCCAGAAAAATGAGGAGAAGAGACTTAAATTTTGCAGAAAAACGAAGAGCGCGTGAGGTAGTCGATGACTAAGTATTATTACTTGTAGTTGCGCTTCACTCTACCTGTAATGTACCCTTAATTGTTTGTTTTGTTTTTGTTTATGTTGTAGAATAAATGGGATGCAAATGCACCACGAAGGGAATACCAGGATATAGTTCGTGAAAATGCAGATTTTGAGAAATATTATAAGGTACTACTTCTTTCATTGTAGTAGTAGTAGTAGTAGTAGCAGTAGCAGTTTTTGTGTGCACCGGTATTGCCTGGTTGCCCGTAGATCAAAGTCATTTCCAGTAACTCGGTCCCTCCCGTATAGCCCTCCCACACTCACGGTAGTTCTTCAGAGCATAACTTTTTTTCTATATCATTGAAGATTGCGATCTAAAAATGGTGACAACTACCAGCTATAATAATTGTTTTATAGCATTTGAATGTAATTGTGTAACAGCATTTTGTGTGGAAAGTATTGTGGCGTAGCATTTGAGAATTCGTTTACAACGCACATTCTGTGTCGGTTTCCCTTACAAATGCTGGTTTAGAAACGCTCAATTCATTTTAAAGGTATCTCTTGTAAAGATGGTTCCTAAAGGCTCATCTATATCAGTGCATGCCCCAGTCTAATTCTTTTTTATTTTAACATCCTGCTGGAGAAAGATTTTGGTGGAAGCATATTGCAGATTTAGTTAAAATGCATGTCAATTTTGGACACTACCACTTTCATTTTCTGTTAACTGAGCAAATTATCCAGTACCTTAATTGATATTGGATCCCTCCTCCTGAAAATTTGGTTGTGGTGACAGACCTATGTGTAGTGCTGTATGAGATGTATGTTAGGTTGAAAGCTGATGGTTGTGAGTTGGTGAAGCTGATGAAGGTGGAGCCAAGTGAAAGTTGTGCTAGCAAATAAACTAGTAGCACATCCTAATGTTCACATCTGTGCCATATTAAAGAATGAAAGGTGGGTTCAATATGTAATTTTACTTATAAGGACACATGAAAAAAACCATCAGTTATATTATTAGGAATTCAGTATTGTGTGGGGAACAAGTGAAAGGAACGCAATGAGTCATAGTGTGATAAATCACTAACTACTGCTTCCCAATATATTTATTCCTTAATGAAATTTGTCATTGAAAATATATTATTTTTTCAAACCAACAGCTCAATTCATGGAATCAATACTAGAAATAAGAATAATCTTCACAAGGATTTCAAGTCACTTAGTCTTGTACAAAAAGGTGTGCATTATTCAGGAACACGCATTTTCAATAACTTGCCAGCAGCCATAAAAAGCTTAACAACCAATGAAATTCAGTTTAAGAGAAGCCTAAAGGATTTATTTTTGGCCAACTCCTTCTACTCCATTGATGAATTTCTCAGTAAAACCAACTGATTTGTTTATAAGTACAATATAACATCTGCACAATTTAAGTGCAGTAATGTGTTCATTGAAAATTTGTGTGTGTGTGTGTGTGTGTGTGTGTGTGTGTGTGTGTGTGTGTGTGTGTGTGTGTGTGAGAGAGAGAGAGAGAGTACAATCTAACTTCTGCACCATTTCAGTTGTTCGTTATAGTAGTTGTATTACATGTTTATTATCTTGTAAATAAATAAAAAACTTTTTTATCTTAAATTCAGTGCATCAGTATTTGTAAAATGACTCTTTCATATAGTGTTCATTAAAAAATGACGATCATTCCACTTGAGACCTGTGGAATGGTACATTATCTTATTTGTTTTAGTTGTAAATATTTGTCATGTATTGTTGTTTTTCTGACATGTTCCACATCCTGGAGGACCTCCTCACTACGGATCAATTGGAATGAAAGCAAATCTAATCTAATCTTGGGGGGGGGGGGGGGCTATTAACATGTTTGTGGGCATTAAGTGCTACGTCGTGACCCTGCCCTTCATTCTTCATATTTTATATGCTAAGTGCATACAAGGTAAGTCTACAGTTGACATGAAGGTTGGTTTGAACTGTACAGGGCTTAAGTATACATGGTCCTGTTTGGGTGATATGCCCTTGATTTTGTCCGAACATTGAACTGATTAGTCCCATCAGTTTTGGGGAGGTCTATAGCTTTAAGTGGGCTCCTAACTACAGTGCAACTCAGCATTTTTCATGTTGACAAACATTGCCACAGGTGGAAAAAAGTAATAAGGGGCAGGTAATCACAAGGCTGAACAGGGATTACACCTTCAGACTTTTTGATTCCTAACCTTTTATTTAACCACAGAGCCACATACACATGCTCCAGAACACTTGTTTCAAAACTTTGATTGCAGTTGTAGTTATTAGCTGTAATACACACTCAATAATGAAGCAAACATAGACATCAGGATAGGCTTAAGATTAGTCAGTTATCACATCCTTAATTTCATATTCAGATTCATTGGTTGCATCAAATACTAACCAAGTCATCCCTTTTAAATTGGGACATTGGGATGTGCTACAAGTCAGTCTGTTAACCACAGTTGAAATTTTGAGGTGGCTTACTTCAATACTTGTAATCACAACCACAGCTGGTAAACAGGATTACTGAAGGTTTTGGTACCACATGTAGATTTTGACCCATGATGTCATGAAGATGGGAGACATTCGTATTTCAAGCTTATACAATATGGTGACAGTGGTGTCACTTTGCACCAGAGAACAGACATGAATCATTACAAAATATGTATTTGTAGAAATAACAGGAAACCAGTGGGAATTTAGGGGGTTTAGGGTGGAGAGAAACTAAATGTATGGCAGTTATAATAATAAAGACTTTCTGAAAGAAATTTTATGTAAAAATGAAACAAATGAAAACTTCATCACTCAATGAAACCTCAATAAAAAAATCTAGAAAGAAGTTGATATCAGAAATTTCACAAGTGTTGATATGCTGAAAGTAAGTCCACGATACAACACAAATAAAGAAAAAATGTCTGAAAATTTCAGTTGACCTGTAGAGCTGAAATGAAATCCATGACACCACAAACCCACACAAGGCTTCAAAAACCAGTTTAGGAAATTTCACTTGAACTCAAACAAGGTCAGCTGTATCAGAGAACCACACACAGTTCAGTAAGTGTGGTTTTGAACCCTTAGCTTGATCTATATAGCTAACAGAATGTCCATGGTGCCACAACACCAAAACTTGCTCATATACCTAAATATACTATACCCTGGTCCCAGATGCAGCAATTTTGGTCAGTATCATGCCTTCCGTACACGTGTGACACTTTACATACTCAACAATTAGACCGAACAGCTGTAATAATTTGCGGCCAACAAGTCAACCCCCATTGTGGAATGCAGCGACCAACACGTGAACCTTGTCATATCCATAACTAACAAAAGAGAAACATAAAATTAAACCTTCAGTCATGAACAACACGTCGCACTAATAATTCCAAACCTGAAAATGAATCTGTTGTCCATAACTACCAACATCTTACTAACTCACTGACAAACCACTACAAAAAAATGAAATATTATCCCTACGAACAGCACTAAAGTAACCCAATGAATCACATAGAACACTCACGAACAATTTAGAAACATAAACAATCCACACTAGGGAGTTCCACTACGTACTGTGACATGCACTCTGCAAAATGATCCATTTCTAATATGCTGCAGCACCGTTGTCGCAAAATACGGAAGCGTCCGATCCCGCCCGTCTGCTTTGACCCATGACGTCACAAATATGGCAGAAACGACCATAAACCACGGTTCCAATATGGCGCATATAAAGTCAGTATGTACACATTATGAGGACGAAAATACATCGAAAAACACACACACACTTTCCACAAAAAGCCTAATGACACTAGCAGGACAAGCGTGGGAAATGGGGTGGTTTTGGGTGGGAGCAAACTAAATATAAACAAATTTAGACACCCACCCCCATACAAAACCACACAAAACGACGAAAAAACCAACATCACAAAACACCCAAATACCACTAAACACAATACCATCTGGAATCCGACACTTCCCTTGACCTATATAGCTCAACAGCAGCTCCTGATCCCATAAATTAGGATCAAACACTTCCCTTGGCCTATACAGCTCAAAAACATCTCCTGATACTATCAACATACACAGCCATACATTGGGATCGAACACTTCCCTTGACCTGCCCACTGTTAATTTTATCCGTCATATCCATTCCTGAACAAAAACAACAACCGATTAATTTTACTAAAATTACCACACGATGTACAGCGAACAACACTAAATTAACCTTCATACAAAATTGTTAACTCACTGAAACGAATTCCACTACAAACTCAGCTGACGCTCGAACAATTCTGGATAATGAGCAAAAGCAAACTGAGCCCATTACACCACACAAATGAAAACTCTGAACATACCACCAGAGAGCACAACACGATGACATCTACAAACACGCCACACTCACAAACCAAACTCAGCGCCGTTATGACGTCACACATGACAACACCCTTACGTCACGGGTCAAAGCTGACGCGTCGGATTGGATGCTTCTGTCTACCCCAAAACACAGTTATGCCACAGGCCAAAGCAGATAGTGGTACAGCAAACTACAGTTGACCTTAGTAAACAATGGTGTTCATGGTTGCTTTATAGTAACCTGAGGTGAATGCTGTATTTACTCTGATGGCAGTTGCTGTGTAGTGCAGTGTGTATTTTCTCTGGTTTGAAACTACTTGATTCTTTGGCATTTCTGGTTACTTATTTGTTCCAGTTTTATGTGAGGTATGCAATTGAATGAATCCTCTTTGTATTGTAAAAACAAGCTTAGTTTCTTTACATGTTTCTGCAAAGCGAAGTACAATTTACAAACTAAAGTAAAATCTCTCCCATTTCCATTGTAGTATTCATTTAACACAAAAATTGATGATATCTGTTGCTTTTTGTAGTTTCCCTCCAGTACAAGAATAAATAAATTCTGGGATCAAACTACACTTGAAAAAGGAAAAGTAAATGTTTTGTGAAAAAGAATGTGATGATTTCAGATCCACTCCACAGCATTTAGTAGACTGTCCATGTGATTTATCAACTATTATTGTGGAAGTGCTTCACTGAAAATTGCAACCTCTGAGAGTTATAAGGGAGATCCATCAGAATGTGCAGTTTTTGTAGGAAAGAGACTGTTACGATCTCTCCTTTTCGTGTTAGGATTGTTATTTCAGTAAGTTGCCCGCAGTTTCTCTACATAACCTTTTGTCATTGCAAAGTATTTTGTGATGTTTTCATTTTTAGGTGCAAGGATACCACTCTCTTGCAACTAGTTCAAATTATGCTTTTGCAAAACAGGAGAATAGACTGCTTCTGTTATCTTCACAAAGAACATAACCAATTACAAAAATTTGATGACAGTTTTTTCTTTCCAGAAGGCTTATTTGTGATTCCATCATCTCCAATTTTCTGTAGTTGGTTTTAGAAAATTTGAGCAGTCTCATCCCCAAGTTGTAAGTCTACATTTTGCTTCAAGATGTGTTTAGTAGCAGGTTTAATTATATGAGAATCTCATCACTCAGTGTTGACTTCGGATAACAGGCAAAAATAGATGAATCTCCACAGGAGACATTTCCTCTTTTCAGGTAGGAAATGTCAAGGATAAAGAGTTTTTTAGGAAGTCGGCATTTGTAACATGTGGTATCATGTAAAAAAAAAGTTATTTATTCGAATCTCTGTACACAATGCGAAACGCACTGATAGCTCACAAAACCAGCCTGTGCCTTGTCATTGTTAACGTGATAGACAACCAGCATAAAGATTCAGCAAAAAGTCTGTGGTCCCATCAGAGTCCCCAGAGGTGCAAACTGAAACAGTCTGGAATAACAACCACAAAGAAGAGTCCTAGTTCACAGGCAGGTAGTAAGGACTGTGGTGTTCGCAAAAATTGTCAGTGAAGCACAGCATGGACCGAAATGATTGTGTTCCACTGGAAGACAAGTTATATCAGGTGGCTAACGTCAGTTGCGATACATATGTGGGTCACCTTCTCGTGCTGTTTTGCGGTAGTTGGAGTAGACTGTGAAGGCGATGAGCTAAGGCAGGGCATCCACTGCAATGATGTTGCAAATGGTATAGTACATGTCGTTGCACGAGTCTTTCTTCTGTTGTGCAACTTCGGATGGAACCAACACAAGTGACAATTTGCAGAAGTTTCTGCTTTGGTTGTGTGATTGTCTCTTTGTCCAGGAAAATGAGAGGTGAACCTGAGTTACATGTTCATTTTTTTTATCTTGGGACAATTATCCTTTTATTTATGATTACAACAGTGCTGAATACAGCAAAGAGTGGGAAATGATCGCAAGAGAAATATCAGAGAAAAGTACATTAATTGAAATTAATTTAATTTTATAGATATAAAACTAAACAAAAATATGTGAAATTATGCTACATATGAAAACCTGCAAATCTTTACTGATTTGCTGGGTGTAATGCAATATCAGATCCTTTTAATAATTAGCTACATACAAACTTTGATATAGTACTTATAGATTATGGGGCAGAAGGGTTGAAAGGAAAGGATGAGGGGGGAAGGAAAATGACTAGCACGGTTTAGAAGGAATAACATGGAAAAGTTGCCTTGGACCCCTTGTGAGGGGCAACTTATGGGGCAGGATGAGAACGAAAGACTGATTTTTGGTGCCAGCTTTTTTTTTTGGGGGGGGGGGGGGGGAGATTTCCCCAACAGTCAGTCTTTCTTTCTCATCGTGCCCAATAAGTCTCCCTGATCCAGGATTCTGGGTGATGTGACTTTTCCATAATTCTCCCCAGTTCCTAAACCTCGCCAATTCTTTTCCTTCATCCCTTTTTCTTTCCCTTCAGCCCTTCTGCCAGGAGGAGGAGCCACGAGTTCTGAAAGCTTGTGCACTTCCTTATCTTTTTCGTGTGTTTTCTCCTGCTGCCGCCTAGAGAGTAGATGTTTTATCCATCCATATTATATTTTTATCTTCAAATACTGATTATTTTCATTGATATTCATATAAACTTTGTGTTGCTAAGGCAGTGGCATCTCTTGGGCTACAAAGAAACTACAGAGCCAATTTCTTAACTCCATAGCAGTTCTTGAAGGAATCTGTTGGTGTCTCAGTCTTGATGTGAGTTCTCAGTATGGTGATTTCATTATGCCTTACAGTTGACTTAGAATATACACAATCATGAATCCGTATAAGTTTTGTAACATACAAAGCTCTTCAACTTTCACATTTACTAGAGTCATGTTGCAATTTATTAAAATATCCAACACGTGAAACTTCAGCACTTATAGGCCTAAATGTCATTGTACAGACCTTTTTCCTCCGGTAATCTTAATTAAATATTTGCCATTCATTAGTTGTCTGTATCTGAGGATATGATCTCATTATGTCCCTTGTAAGTAAAATAATAAGGAAATTTGCAATATTTATGGGGCAAAGGTGTGGGTGCCTGAAGAAGGAGCATTCCCTCGTAACCTCCCAAACCATGCTTTACCAAAGTAACTTTCGTTTAATACTTGCCATCATTGTGGCAGTTATATTCTTCAATGTCATATGAAAAAAATTGTGCAGCTGCATCTGAAAAGACTAACAAGGCTGTAGAAGAAAAACCTTTGTAATTATAAAGTGTTGATCCAGATTTAACAGGAGCTTTAGCTTTGATCAAATTTCCATGCCAACTACTATTAGAGTTGTGTATATTCCATATTTCCCAGTCACAGCCAGGAATTTTGTTCCAGATTTCTTTAATTGGTGTTGATAAATATTCATGCTATATGTTTCCATATTGCCACTGACATGTCAGCCACAGTATTCTTCAATTGATAGTGTGTTTTGGAAAAAATGAAAGGGAAGCAGAATATATATTCAATCTTTTAAAGACCGTAAAAGCACCACGTATGATTATACCAGTATGCCAGTAAGGATGTACCCAACAACGTCTTTTAGACTTTTGTTGATAATCGTTAAGTTCACTAAAGCCAGAACACCTTCATCACACTAAGATAACATGGTGTCACAGTAATAATGCTGAACTACTTCTATAGGAGGAGGTGGCTATGGGTTCACTTTCTCAGTTTGGTGATCTCACACTGTCTAGAGACTGCTATAAAGCAGCATTGGTGTTAATTGTTTTTAATTACATTTACATGTTACTCCCTTCAGGGCCACACTCCAGCCCTCTTTGTCTAAGGGGTGTCTTACTCTAATAATATTTTTTTCTCAAAATGCAGCTTGTATATTTACCAATTTTGGTTGCAATTGCTTTAGTTGTTCCAGAACTGTGCTTTAAATTCCCCCCCCCCCCCCCCCCCTTTATATGTGCTGATGTACTTCACCCATTGTGTGTATGGCGAATGAGTTCCACTACTCTTATAGGAGCTTGAAACACATGTTTTTTTGGCTTGAATTGCTGCTTTCTGCACAGTAATTTGTGTGTAAGGGGAGCACCTTCATATACTTCTGCTACTACATCAGTGGGACTCATCATTTTACAAGGAAAATTATTGTGAACAAGTTCTGACAAGTCATTCACTGTTTTTGATGTTTTTTGAAATGTTTTGTCATTGTCTTGCCCTTGTAAAACTAATGCCTTTATCCTGACTGAGACTACTGTGCTTTAGTAGTAAATTAGTAGGATATGCAGAGCTCTGTGCAATCAAGAAGGCACTAGAACACATGAGAATTTTGGGGGTAGAGAAGTTTCTTGTCTGCACAGCCTCTCTTAGTGCTCTGCAGGCTATTCAGCAAATGTTCCCAGTAGGTAAGATAGTTCAGATGGTCCAGGACACTATACACCTCCTGCACAGGCAGAAGAATGAGGTGGCCTTCTGTTGGATCCGTGGACATGTGGGAATCGAGGGGAATAAGGATGCAGACAGAGCAGCAAAAGCAGCATGTCAGTGGTAAAGGCAGTGGCTGCAAGTGGACAACAGCAAGCTGCGGTCGGTCAGACCGACTATTCGCCCATGGAACACTTCCTTTCGAACTCCCAGAAAGGATGAAGTGGTCTTTACTTACCTTTGTATCTGACACTGCCCAGTAATGCATGCTTATCTTCTGCAGCATGAAGACCCATCAGAATGCACTGTTTCTGGGATTACACTTACGGTACACCATGGTTTAATGACCTGTTTTTAGTACGCTGATGGGAGGGAAGCCTTTTGTCCACGTAGGGACTTAATCTCAATTTTATGCAATGTCAGAACAATAGCAAGAAAATTGTTGATTTTTATGTGGTGTCAGGACTTCTACACAATTTAATTGGGTGAAGGTTTTAATGTGTTTTTGAGTTGCTGCCTTATCCTATTTGTTCCACAATCAGCCATCCATCTTACTGTCTTCCACCATCTCATTAATTCTTTCAACGTGTGGCAGTGATATGAATAGAACTACTGCAGATAAAATGTGAAAAGTTTGATTTCTGTGGTTATAGGTTGGTCTTTGCCTTTCGTTTTAACGATAATAACTATTCATTCACCAGTGCGACAATCTTGTGAAGTGGTGCTGATGACCATGCTGTTTAGCACCCAACAATTTTAAATCCATCTATTGATTCATCCATCCTCATGCCAAAGTGAAAAGTAACTCTCACTTTGTGATCTTGAATTTGGCTGGAGGCTACGGATGTGAAGGCCATGCATGGACTGTCGTAATGTGGTGATTATGATGTGATGTAATGCAATGCAATCTGATGTTCAAGTTAAGTGTCTTAAGTGCAAGTGTAGGAGATGGATGGATGTCTTCAAGGAACTGGCATAGCAGGTAGTCATCTCATGAATCATCTGTAGTCACTTTGATGTCAGCATAGCATGAAAAGCATGCTGGATGTAGCATCGTAGTGATATTGTTTTCCACCAGTTTTTCTCTGTGAGGGTGAACAGTCGCCCATATAAAAAGAAACAATTGCCTGTGCCACCAGGATATGAGAGAAGTGGTGGAAGGAGAGGATCTCATGCCCACACTGTGGAGCTTGCTTGTTCTCCCACCCCCTCGTCTCCACCCATGCACTCACTCATATCCTCCTCTCAACTACTTAACAAATTTATGATGGAGTGTTTTGGCTTATGTATATATTGTTTTGTTTTCCATGCTCCCTTCAGATTTAAATGAAATTGGTAATAAATTGTGCCTTTTTAGTGACTGGAACGAGGCTGTATTTGGTGTACTGCAACCCCTGAAGTTCCTCCATCATAGACTTGTTTTGATAGAGACCACATTCATGAACATGGTTCTCAATAATATGGGATGATTTCCATAATACTTTTGCTGCTGGTCTACTTGCTGCATTTGAGATGCAGCCTTCCATTGGTTATGATAACTTGACAGCAAGAGGCAATTATTGCCTTGCTTGATCTTGAACTGATTTTCAAATACCAACAATCATTTGAAAGAGTGGTAGCAATTGCAAAATTATGCTTTGAACACAGTGACAGTTTGCTGCAACACAGTGTGACAAACTACTTTGATCCTGCCAAAAATTTATAGTTGATGTGGCTGAATTAATCATAGAAATATTAAACTTTCAGGATAGTATTAGATGTGTATCCAACCCAAAGATAAGCACATTCAGTATTACTAAAAGTTGCTTGTAAAAGGGGCATGAAAGGTTGTCAGTAACATAATGGAATTCGTTTTTATAAATTACTCATGCAGTGTTTTGTTTTATTTACCACCAGGTGGAAAAGACCAGCTTTACTTGATCTTTACTTACATTTGTTTTCTCAGACCATTTCAATCCTTAGAGAACATTCGGGAACATCATAAAATGACATTCGAAGATGGTAAAAAATATTTGTCTTTCACACTCAAAAATACTTTTGAATACTCAAAATTACTCCTAATTAATCTTAAATCCATGTAAGTATTCAATAATACCTCAATCTGAAACAAAGTACCCTATCAATTACTTAGTCATTTATCTGTAGAACACAGAGAATGTTTCAAAACATTCCTGAGTATTAAACTCCAGGATAACCTAGAACATTTGAGAAAATGTTAGAACAATCAAAAAATTTGTTAACATTCAAGAAAATTTTCTGGTAAACCTTCTGGGATGTAAGGTCGTGGTCCATGAAACTCTTCAGTTCCTAATGTTTCATCCTAACGTTTCATCCAGAGCTGCGGTGGACATCTTCAGAGTTTCATGGACCACGACCTTACATCCTGGAAGGTTTACCAGAAGATATGTCATCCGGTCGTGAAAGCCTTCATACTATGGTTCAAGAAAATTCTTAAAAGCTCAAGAACATTATATATAGATTTCACATTTTTTTCCCTGGAAATATACATTGATAAAAAAGAGATGGCAGACGTTTTAGTGATCAGCACAGTGCTATAGTGATCTCATTTTTCTCTCAACCACAACAGCTACCACTGCAATCACTATAGTGCACAACAGGGGATCTAAGAGTGTAGGCACAAAAACAAGTGATTGAGTGATTGGCGATGGGTAGTTTTAGAGGTTTCTTGAACTTTTCCCACAACTATGACACACACACACAGAAAGAGAGAGAGAGATTGGGGGGGGGGGGGTCTGGAACGTTTTAAAACATTCTAGAAGGTACATTCTGGCAATTCTTGGGCAATTATAGACTTGATCCTCAGCTGCTTCACTGACTTCCCTTAACCCTTTCATGGGCCATGGGGAAATACTTCCCACTAAATATATTCCTTCACTTCTGTATGCTCCTGGCATCAAGTGGCTGCCCGCTGCACCAGCTGTAATTTCTGTTTGTTGTGAAATATAGCCTTCAGGACAGTGAGAAGTATATATCCTACCAAACAATAGTGTTTTAATGGTTGTTGGGAAGTATGGTTACCACCAAAGTAGTTTCTGGAAGGGGCTAGGGAAGTATGTATGGTGTATTTAACCGGGGACCTAGAAACGATGGAGACGCCTTGTCCCGCCATAGCCCTCAGTGGTTCACAATCCCACAACAGGCCACAGCAGTCAACCCACCCCGCCGCCACCCCACACTGAACCCAGGGTAATTGTGTGGTTCGTTCCCCAGTGGTCCCCCCCCCCCCCCCCCCCCCCCTCTTTGAGAATGTCTCATACCAGACAAGTGTAACCACAAATGTTTGCCTGGTAGAGTAATTGTGGTGTACGTGGAGACAGTGTTTGCGCAGCAATTGCTGACATAGTGTAACTGAGGCTGAATAAGGGGAACCAGCTCACATTCACTGTGGCAGATGGAAAACCTCCTTAAAAACCATCCACAGGCCGGCCGGCACACTGGACCTTGACACTAATCCGCTGGGCGGATTCGTGCCAGGGACCGGCATGCCTTTGCCTTTGCTATGTTGCTATAAAAAATATGCCCATGTGTGATGCCCTCTTTTGACATCCGTATCTTAGAACCCAGCCCCTACAGTTTCAAATCAAAACCTTCGTTGATGGGGGACAGAGGGCTACCATACCGTATAACCTCCATGGTGTGCTGAGGGTGTGGATTGCGTAGTTGTAGGGGCATTCACAGACAAACCATGCTTACATTTATTACCTACTTTGATTTTTTGAACTATGAATTTGTGCTGATTATATTTGCTATTTACTGGTAATTCGCTTGTATTAATTACAAATAATGAAACCGCAGTACTCTCTGTTATGTTAAATGGAAATTTATGGTAATGTCTTATGGGACCAAACTCCTGAGGTCATCGGTCCCTTAATGTTTAATGACAAACTATTTTGTATAAAGCATTACTGGATTTTTTGCCGAGTCAGTTCAGGGTAAAACCTCAAGCTTTTGATGATTATCTCCATCGTCTTTGACAGGAACAACTGACTGTCTAAACTGCTGCTGTGGTGGTATTAGTCCATAGATGGCTTCTGATTGGTCAGTAATTATGGAGTACAGTTGCAGATGGTGTCGGCATCTGCACTGGCGCTACCACCACTCCCGTCATAGTGTAAACATTGTGACAAATATGTCTGCCTCTTCCTTGCATCAAGAACTTGGCTCCGTCGGGGACTTGGCTCCGTCGGGGACTTGGCTCCTTCGGGGACTTGGCTCCTTCGGGGACTTGGCTCCTTCGGGGACTTGGCTCCGTCGGGGACTTGGCTCCGTCGGGGACTTGGCTCCGTCGGGGACTTGGCTCCGTCGGGGACTTGGCTCCGTCGGGGACTTGGCTCCGTCGGGGACTTGGCTCCGTCGGGGACTTGGCTCCGTCGGGGACTTGGCTCCGTCGGGGACTTGGCTCCGTCGGGGACTTGGCTCCGTCGGGGACTTGGCTCCGTCGGGGACTTGGCTCCGTCGGGGACTTGGCTCCGTCGGGGACTTGGCTCCGTCGGGGACTTGGCTCCGTCGGGGACTTGGCTCCGTCGGGGACTTGGCTCATGTGTTCAAGGAAACGCTCAAGAGCTTCTACACCATGTGGCCAGACCATAAATGTGTTATCAACATATAGTGATTAAAAGAAAATGGCTGAAGGCGATCCAAATTTAATGAACACTCCTCAAAAAAGTTGGCCATTGCTGGAAACAATAGAGAACACACAGCCATTTCATCCATCAGTTCATAAAATTTACTGCTATATAAGGAAGGGTCCGCCGCTCGTGGTCTCGCGGTAGCGTTCTCGCTTCCTGAGCACGGGGTCCCGGGTTCGATTCCCGGCGGGGTCAGGGATTTTCACCTGCCTCGAGATGACTGGGTGTTTTTGTTGTCCTCATCATTTCATCATCATCCAGGAAAGTGGCAAAATTGGACTGAGCACAGATTGGGTAATTGTACGGGCGCTGATAACCACGCAGTTGAGCGCCCCACAAACCAAACATCATCTCATATATAAGGAAGGGGTGGTTGTCAATGCTCAGCGAGCAGTTTCAGTGTGTCCTCCACAGGAACTTTTGAAAATAGTGAGACCACATCCAACCTGACTGAAATATTATTTGGGCCAACTCGAATCTGTTTAGTGTTCTTAAACAACAGCTGAGTGTTTGGATCTGTTGTTTGCAGCTGTCGGTTATTGAAATAACCTTAGTTAAATATTTGGCCAGTGTGTAGGTCGGAGAACCAATAGCACTCACAATTGGCCTCAGCGGAATACCGTCCTTGTGGGCCAACCGGTTTCAACCCGTGATGGGGTCATCTTCAGGGCAATTTACACCATTTGGTTGCTCGCTGGAGTCATCACACTGCCTGTGCACAGTTGGCATAGTTACCAACCGTGCACAGACAGAGTGACGACTCCAGCGAGCGACCAAATGGTGTAAATTGCCCTGAAGAGGGCGGGTTGAAACCAGTTGGTGACAAAATAAATATTGTGATTGTGACTGTCATTTTGAATAATTGATCAGAGTGGGGTGGCTTGGCTGAGGAGAAAATGAGACTGGTGGTAAGTCTTAATGTCATCGGCATTGTCCTGTGAGAGACGCCGCAGTCCAGCAGCAAATGTGACAGTCGGCTGCTTCAGAAGAAGACGATGGAGGTAATTCTTGAAGACTCGAGGTTTTATCCTGAAATGATGTGGAAAGAAGTCTGAGAATATTTTATATTACCGTGCTGTCAGAAGAGACTTTTCTCTTAGATCAAACTGTTTTTATGAATAGCAAGAAGAGGTTGGCAAACATAGGAAGTAGGGTCAGCCTTATTGAGCCCCAGCCATGGGAATTCATTTTTATTTTCGTTACACTGAACAGCAGTCTATATTTTCCTCTTTTTGAGTAAAAAGAAGCTAATTGTCTGCCTTTTCTTCACTGGAATATATTCTACAAGGTTACTGAATAATTTAGTCACATGTAATTCTTTCAAAATAAAATTTATTACAGATGCAAAAAATCTGCCCAGAGGAAGAATGGGATGCTTTTATGGCTACAATAAAACAAAATCTGCCAACTGCTTTTCGAATTACTGGCTCAAAAGCGGAAGCCAGAGCTCTACTAAGATTTGTTCAAAGTAATTTCTTTAACAACTTCCTGAATCCTGGAAAGCTTGAAGGTGATTCCGAAGAGAAGCAGGATGCAGAAAATGTTGAGCAGAGGATAAAACCAATATGTCTACCATGGTAAGCTTTGCTTCCACTTTTCACTGCTGATTAATTTTATAAGTGACGGAATTTGAAGTGGGGAAGTATACTCGAGTAAAAAAGTGTAAGTTAACTAACTGTTACTTTCTTTTACACAAGATGAGTTATGTAACATGTTAGAATGTGCAATGAATCTCTTATATTACAGAGAGTTTGACTCTCATTCAAAACTTAACACTTTGAGGACTAGCCGTTTAGAAAAATTGTTGGTCCAGAAGAGCAGCTATTTATGTAATTATTTAAGACTTTACTGGCACATTTGTGTTTGATACATCTTAAAGGGTAACACATGCTTAAAAAGACCAATATTGTGTATAAAAGCTTAGGTTTTCTTGTAGCTATACTGTATGTATATCAATTTCAACCATTAGCTTTTCCTTTTTACGTTTCCTAAAGGGCAGGGAAGTTCACTGTCTGTGTATAAAACCTTTACCATTCAAGGAATTGCTAAGTTTTACAGCTCCGAGGGAAAGTACATTGTCACTGAACATGGAAAAAAAAGTACTTGCAACAAGGAAAAGGTGTATTTTCAGCTGGGGAATAGTGTATTTTTAACTGGGAAATTTGGGAAAAATTTGACCCTTTTTTTTTAATACGTCCTGACTAATCTCCCTCTGTTCCTTCACAAATGAATCTCTGTTGACTCCGCAGAATGATTCTCTTCATACATTCATCTGTAAAGAAAGCAGTTGGCAGTACAATCACAGAAGCCTAGTGGAAGGAGACCTCTGTGTTCGTAGTAGTTCTTGCACATAGTAGATTTTCCTGAAATCTTCATATTTTGACAACTGTTCCTGTAGTGATTTAAATTGTTTTTCTGTGTGTTGGCAATTGTTTGTGAGAATGACACTCTGGATGACAGTACTTTGATTGGTTTTGAAAGTGTCATCCATAGAAGGGGGATTGTCATCTTGCTGAATGTAATTTACCGTTGGTGTTTTCACAGAAATAGCAGATCATTTCCTCTCAGTATCCAACCTAATGCACTGAGAAATCGGCACCAGTGATTCACAAAGGTGTTTTGGAGTGGAGTGTTTCATGATTCTCCAGTAGTGCGGACCTTTGGTACAGAGCCGAGTGGAAGGTCTGAATCAGACGCTGAGACGGTACTGCGACTGTGTGGGCTGCAAGATTCCTCGACTTGCGCCATAGGGTGGTGGGTTTTCGGGATCCGTTGGATAGGTCAGGAGTCCACTATACGCAGCAGGCGGCTACATAGGTAGCAGGGGTTGTGTGGTGTGGACTGGGCGGTTTTTTAGGTTAGATGGCCTCGGACAAGTACAGAAAGGGCAACAGCCTCAAAGGGTGCGGGGCAAAGTCAGGACATGCGGGGACCAAGCAGCAATCGGTATTGTAATTGTAAACTGTCGAAGCTGCATTGGTAAAGTACCGGAACTTCGAGCGGTGATAGAAAGCACCGAAGCTGAAATCGTTATAGGTACGGAAAGCTGGCTGAAGCCAGAGATAAATTTTGCCGAAATTTTTACAAAGGCACAGACGGAGTTTAGAAAGAATAGATTGCACGCAACCGGTGGTGGCGTGTTTGTCGCTGTTAGTAGTAGTTTATCCTGTAGTGAAGTAGAAGTGGATAGTTCCTGTGAATTATTATGGGTGGAGGTTATACTTAACAACCGTACTAGGTTAATAAGTGGCTCCTTTTACCGACCTCCCGACTCGGCAGCATTAGTGGCAGAACAACTGAGAGAAAATCTGGAATACATTTCACATAAATTTTCTCAGCATGTTATAGTCTTAGGTGGAGATTTCAATTTACCAGATATAGACTGGGACACTCAGATGTTTAGGACGGGTGGTAGGAACAGAGCATCGAGTGACATTATACTGAGTGCACTATCCGAAAATTACCTCGAGCAATTAAACAGAGAACCGACTCGTGGAGATAACATCTTGGACCTACTGATAACAAACAGACCCGAACTTTTTGACTCTGTAAGTGCAGAACAAGGAATCAGTGATCATAAGGCCGTTGCAGCATTCCTGAATATGGAAGTAAATAGGAATATTAAAAAAGGGAGGAATGTTTATCTGTTTAGCAAGAGTAGTAGAAGGCAGATTTCAGACTACCTAACAGATCAAAATGAAAATTTCTGTTCCGACACTGACAATGTTGAGTGTTTATGGAAAGAGTTCAAGGCAATCGTAAAACACGTTTTAGACAATTACGTGCTGAGTAAAACTGTGAGGGATGGGAAAAACCCACCGTGGTTCAACAACAAAGTTAGGAAACTACTGCGAAAGCAAAGAGAACTTCACTGCAAGTTTAAACGCAGCCAAAACCTCTCAGACAAACAGAAGCTAAACGACGTCAAAGTTAGCATAAGGAGGGCTATGCGTGAAGCATTCAGTGAATTCGAAAGTACAATTCTATGTACGGACTTGACAGAAAATCCTAGGAAGTTCTAGTCTTACGTTAAATCAGTAAGTGGCTCGAAACAACATATCCAGACACTCCGGGATGATGATGGCATTGAAACAGAGAATGACACGCGTAAAGCTGAAATACTAAACACTTTTTTCCAAAGCTGTTTCACAGAGGAAGATCGCACTGCAGTTCCTTCTCTAAATCCTCGCACAAACGAAAAAATGGCTGACATCGAAATAAGTGTCCAAGGAATAGAAAAGCAACTGGAGTCACTCAACAGAGGAAAGTCCACTGGGCCTGACGGGATACCAATTCGATTCTACACAGAGTACGTGAAAGAACTTGCCCCCTTCTAACAATCGTGTACCGCAAGTCTCTAGAGGAACGGAAGGTTCCAAATGATTGGAAAAGAGCACAGGTAGTCCCAGTCTTCAAGCAGGGTCGTCGAGCAGATGCGCAAAACTATAGATCTATATCTCTGATATCGATCTGTTGTAGAATTTTAGAACATGATTTTTGCTCGTGTATCATGTCGTTTCTGGAAACCCAGAATGTACTCAGTAGGAATCAACATGGATTCCAGAAACAATGATCATGTGGGACCCAACTCGCTTAATTTGTTCATGAGACCCAGAAAATATTAGATACAGGCTCCCAGGTAGATGCTATTTTCCTTGAATTTCTGAAGGCGTTTGATACAGTTTCGCACTGTCGCCTGATAAACAAAGTAAGAGCCTATGGAATATCAGACCAGCTGTGTGGCTGGATTGAAGAGTTTTTAGCAAACAGAACACAGCATGTTGTTCTCAATGGAGAGACGTCTACAGACGTTAAAGTAACATCTGGCGAGCCACAGGGGAGTGTTATGGGACCATCGCTTTTCACAATATATATAAATGACATAGTAGATGTCCATGCGGTTTTCGTGGATGATGCTGTAGTATACAGAGAAGTTGCAGTATTAGAAAATTGTAGCGAAATGCAGGAAGATCTGCAGCGGATAGGCACTTGGTGCAGGGAGTGGCAACTGATCCTTAACATAGACAAATGTAATCTATTACGAATACATAGAAAGAAGGATCCTTCATTGTATGATTATATGATAGTGGAACAAACACTGGTAGCAGTTACTTCTGTAAAATATCTGGGAGTGTGCGTGCGGAACGATTTGAAGTGGAATGATCATATAAAATTAATTGTTGGTAATGCGGGTACCAGGTTGAGATTCATTGGGAGAGTCCTTAGAAAATGTAGTCCATCAACAAAGGAGGTGGCTTACAAAACACTCGTTCGACCTATACTTGAGTATTGCTCATCAGTGCAGGATCCATACCAGATCAGGTTGACGGAGGAGATAGAGAAGATCCAAAGAAGAGCAGCGCGTTTTGTTGCAGGATTATTTGGTAAGCGTGATAGCGTTACGAAGATGTTTAGCAAACTCGAGTGGCAGACTCTGCAAGACAGGCGCTCTGAATCGGGGTGTAGCTTGCTGTCCAGGTTTCGAGAGGGTGCGTTTCTGGACGAGGTATCGAATATATTACCTCCCCCTACTTATACCTCCCGAGGAGATCACGAATGTAAAATTAGAGAGATTGGAGCATGCACAGAGGCTTTCTGGCAGTCGGTCTTCCCGCGAACCATACACGACTGGAACAGAAAAAGGAGGTAATGACAGTGGCACGTAAAGTGCCCTCTGCCACACACCAATGGGTGGCTTGCGGAGTATAAATGTAGATGTAGTGATCATCACCTGTCATCTCAATGGCAAATTCTCTGTTATTTTCCATGGGGTTGATGAGCTGCTGTTTTCTTTCATCCTGCTATGTCGCATTTCTGGATAATGGACTGATTTGCGTAAGTGGATGCCTACAGTTTCCCCCAAGGCCCTTCCAAGGCACGTCGACATCCATTCAGACTGATGAGTTCAGTTTGATCATCTACTAACACAGTGTGTACATATGTGTGTACATATGTGTGTACATCATTTTGGTGTTAGTATTGTTTCTGAACTGAACTGTTAGAAGAGTTAGTTCTGGGTTGTACATGCTCCTCAGTCCATCAAGAAACTATTAGCAAACTGCCTTCCCAGTAAAGTTGCTAAGAATTTGTGCGAACAACGTATCAGAACTCCTGATGTATGAAGAACTGGAAACACTCGTGCCAGCCCTTTTCCTCTGTGGGGGAAAAACTCCTGTGTGGGGATAAAAACTTGACAGCCATTCCTAGTGGACATGAACTGTACAGTGACAGGAATGTGACACGAGAACTCAAAGGAGGTCAAAGAACAGAAGACAACATGTGGTAGAGATCGTTATACAAATACTTCATACAACTAAGATGCTTCCCTGATGTTCGCTGCCCCAAAAGCAGTTTTTATTAATATATTATGAAATCCACAGATCAAAAAAAGTTTTGCATCCCCCCTTCGGTCCCCAGAACTCCTGAAGATACATGTTGACTGCGGACATTGTATCACAGACACTTTGACTGTTTAGAGATGTCACTAAACCCACTCCAAGATGTAAACAATGATGCATGAGCTGTGCCTGTCATGTGGAGGGGGTCCGACAGCCACTCAGTTCCAGTCATTCCACCAGGAAGGAGGTACACGGCTTGTGTTGTCTGTAATTCAACTGTGCCTAGACGGTCAATACCGCTGTTCAATCGCATCCTCATTGTTACTTTGTGCCAGGAAGGGCTCTCATCAAGGAACGTGTCCAGGCATCTCGGAGTGAACCAAAGTGGTGTTGTTCAGACATGAAGCAGATACAGAGACAGGAACTGTCAATGACATGCTTCGCTCAGGCCGCCAGTGGATGACTGCTACCTGCGGATTATGGCTCGGAGAATCCCTGATAGCAATGCCACGATGTTGAATAATGCTTTATGTGCAGCCACAAGATGGCCATCCTGTCCAGTGCACTACAGACCTGTTTGTGATCCTGTTTCCAAGCTACTGCTGTATTAGTGACAATTGGTGAATAGTGACTAAGAGAGCCACGGAAATGGATACACCGCAACACATCACACTGAGACCGCCATGCCAGAAGAACAAAGATGACCACAGAATTTACAAAAAGACTATGTAATATAGGTATGACTTTATTGTAAAGTTGTTTTTGTAATGCCATTTAGCCTGAAGATGAGATTTAATCCCCGAAACTTGTCGCTAAATAAATAAGTAATACAAAAGAAAAATTCGGAGTAGGTATTAAAATCCATGGAGAAGAAATAAAAACTTTGAGGTTCGCCAATGACATTGTAATTCTGTCAGAGACACCAAAGGACATGGCGTAGTAGTTGAACAGAATGGACAGTGTCTTGAAGGGAGGAAATAAGATGAACATCAACAAAAGCAAAACGAGGATAATGGAATGTAGTCGAATTAAGTCGGGTGATGTTGAGGGAATTAGATTAGGAAATGAGACACTTAAAGTAGTAAAGGAGTTTTGCTATTTGGGGAGCAAAATAACTGATGATGGTCGAAGTAGAGAGGATATAAAATGTAGACTGGCAATGGCAAGGAAAGCGTTTCTGAAGAAGAGAAATTTGTTAACATCGAGTATAGATTTAAGTGTCAGGAAGTCGTTTCTGAAAGTATTTGGATGGAGTGTAGCCATGTATGGAAGTGAGACGTGGACGATAAATAGTTTGGACAAGAAGAGAATAGAAGCTTTTGAAATGTGGTGCTACAGAAGAATGCTGAAGATTAAATGGGTAGATCACATAACTAATGAGGAGGTATTGAATAGGATTGGGGAGAAGAGGAGTTTGTGGCACAACTTGACAAGAAGAAGGGATCGATTGGTAGGACATGTTCTGAGGCATCAAGGGATCACCAATTTAGTATTGGAGGGCAGCGTGGAGGGTAAAAATCATAGAGGGAGACCAAGAGATGAATACACTAAACAGATTCAGAAGGATGTAGGCTGCAGTATGTATTGGGAGATGATGAAACTTGCACAGGATAGAGTAGCATGGTGAGTTGCATCAAACCAGTCTCAGGACTGGAGACCACAACAACAACAACAACAACAATAATAGTTGACAAAGTTTGTGACTGGTAGCGGTAATTTAAAAAAAACCTTTACAAAAAAAGATTTATTCATATACACCATTCAGTAGAAGAAAGCACTTTCAGGTTTTCCCAAATTGTCCATTTTTCTGGGCGAATTTTCGCAATTTTTCTATTTATTTGTACTGTTACGAATATAAAAAAGCCAAATCGGTCCAGCTGTTCATGGTTAATGCGAACAGCGTTTAATTTTTATTCGTATAGATTTTTACGTCTGCCCTTTGACTCTTTCATACCATTTGATTGCATATTTACTGTACTACTATGAAACTTGAATCTCAGCTGTTGAAGAACATTGTTATTTCCGTCACCTCATCCACAGCTATTCTGTCTCACAAGACAGAGTTCAGCAAGACTTTCCCTTTTCTTATTTACCTGTAAATATTTTCTTGTATCATATTTACTTTTTTTCCTTTTTCCAAAGAAATTATTCTTTGAATTCTGTAAGTTTCAGATTTACATCTGTCATATTTCATTTTCGTATGGGCCCCTCTCTAGTTGTTCCTGCAGTTGCAGTTGTTGGTGGGTGCTCTCATGTCTTATATTGTTAAGTGGTGCTTACCTTTAGCATTTTTAATCAAACAAAATTATTGGAACATGTTTCCGACTACTCTGTGCTAGCTTTAGTACCTTACAACACTATTTTTGGTTGTACACTCTTAGTTTCACTCATGTTGTGCATTATCGGAAAATGTTCCTGTGTTGTTGTTGTTGTGAGTGGATTTTATTTTGTGTCATGTATCCTCATGCATCAACCATCATCAACTGATTCCGGATGTTTTTCTCAGACTTTTCTAGTTGTATTTGTATCAAACAAAGCATACTGTTAATATATGTTACGTTACTGGTAATGGAAATTCCTGGATGGACCAATACATAAAAAAGGGAAAGACAACTGCTCAACTGTAGTAAATCAATGTGTGGAGCACAGAAACTCTCAGTGGAAAACAGCATTTACCCTAGCTTTTGAGCTCTAGTTGTTTTCTTAGCAATAGTACAAACATACCTAAAAACAAAGATGATGTGACTTACCAAATGAAAGTGCTGGTAGGTCGACAGACACACAAACGAACACAAACATCACACAAAATTCAAGCTTTCGCAACAAACTGTTGCCTCATCAGGAAAGAGGGAAGGAGAGGGAAAGACGAAAGGATGTGGGTTTTAAGGGAGAGGGTAAGGAGTCATTCCAGTCCCGGGAGCGGAAAGACTTACCTTAGGGGGAAAAAAGGACGGGTATACACTCGCGCGCACACACACACATATCCATCCACACATATACAGACACAAGCAGACATATTTAAAGACAAAGAGTTTGGGCAGAGATGTCAGTCGAGGCAGAAGTGCAGAGGCAAAGATGTTGTTGAATGACAGGTGAGGTATGAGTGGCGGCAACTTGAAATTAGCGGAGATATTGAGGCCTGGTGGATAACGGGAAGAGAGGATATATTGAAGAGCAAGTTCACATCTCCGGAGTTCGGATAGGTTGGTGTTAGTAGGAAGTATCCAGATAACCCGGATGGTGTAACACTGCGCCAAGATGTGCTGGTCGTGCACCAAGGCATGTTTAGCCACAGGGTGATCCTCATTACCTCAGACAGTGTTTGTTGGTAATGAGGATCACCCTGTGGCTAAACATGCCTTGGTGCACAACCAGCACATCTTGGCGCAGTGTTACACCGTCCGGGTTATCTGGATACTTCCTACTAACACCAACCTATCCGAACTCCGGAGATGTGAACTTGCTCTTCAATATATCCTCTCTTCCCGTTATCCACCAGGCCTCAATCTCCGCTAATTTCAAGTTGCCGCCACTCATACCTCACCTGTCATTCAACAACATCTTTGCCTCTGCACTTCTGCCTCGACTGACATCTCTGCCCAAACTCTTTGTCTTTAAATATGTCTGCTTGTGTCTGTATATGTGTGGATGGATATGTGTGTGTGTGCGAGTGTATACCCGTCCTTTTTTCCCCCTAAGGTAAGTCTTTCCGCTCCCGGGACTGGAATGACTCCTTACCCTCTCCCCTAAAACCCACATCCTTTCGTCTTTCCCTCTCCTTCCCTCTTTCCTGATGAGGCAACAGTTTGTTGCGAAAGCTTGAATTTTGTGTGTATGTTTGTGTTCGTTTGTGTGTCTGTCGACCTGCCAGCACTTTCATTTGGTAAGTCACATCATCTTTGTTTTTAGGTGTATTTTTCCTTCGTGGAATGTGTCCTTCTATTATAACCATATCAATAGTACAAACATTCACACACATAACCCTACTTACACCTAAATGTACATTTCTGTGGCATTTGGGGAGTGTGTGTTTGGGATGATGTGCGGTTGTATGTGTGAATTTGTGTACTATTGCTGGAAAAAGAGCTAGTGTGAATGCTGTTTTCTGTTGTCTTTTTCTGTGCTCCATGCATCCATCAGCTATAGCCAAGCGGTTGCCTTTCCTTTATTTTACGTGTTATAATATTGGATTAGATGATTGATCAAATCTAAGTTCAACTTTCTTTTATTGTAATTTTTATTTAAATGTTTGGATTATTTATTATGATAAGTCGTTTCTGATCCCTTATTTGGTTCTTGTATTCTCAGTGAGATCATACTGTTAATGCTGCCATTTTTGATTACAAGTGAAAACAAATTGAGTGGATTTGTTTCATGTGCATCACAAATTATTGTATTGCAGTTTTTTTGCGATTTGTTCTTGATATGCTTTTTTGAGCCTCTTTTATGGCCAATCTCATGATTTTTGCAACAATTCTCCTTTTTTTCTCATAGTTCATTGATTGATGGTGATTTCTTTATTTGGTCATGTAAATTTCAAAGTTTTTAAATCGTGTAGTAATTCCGAAACACACAGTACATTTTTGTATATTGTTCTCCATCTTTACTGAATACTGTGTGTTATACAGGTACCCCGATGGTCTTGCATGGCAACTGCAGTTAACTCGCAAGGATATAAGACGATCTGAAATATATTTTCGTTTGCACAATTTCCTAATTGCAGAGACAGAATGTGGAAACATTAGCCGACAAGAAGTTGTCAGTATGATTCCTCCCTTGTTACTGGATGTTCAGGCGCACCACAAGGTGAGGGCAGTCTTCTGTTGTTCCTGTGTTGTGGCTGGCAGCTATGCTGAAAAATTTTGACATGTTCTTTTGTCCTTAGATTCTTGATATGTGTGCTGCACCAGGATCAAAAACAGCACAATTAATTGAGCTGTTACATTCAGACAGTTCAGACCTGCCAGGTGAGGTTTTTGTAATCACTTTATCGCTTTGAAGACCAGTTCCAGTTGTCTTGTATGCTTACAATGTTTAAATTATTTTTCCAAAAACTCCTATCATTTTTGGAATATGGAATAAACCTTACTTTGTATAAAATCACATAAATGTTTTAAGTATTGCATTATTTAAATTTGTGATATTGTATTATTTAAATTTGTGAAATGTGTGTTGTCCTTTTTCCCTTAATTTTTCTTCTCTTATATTTTACCCTTCCTGTGTACTGGTACCTAAAACAATACTATTTTGTTGCGGCTTTTTACATGACAGCCAAATAATATTGGGTGTCAATTGTGTGGTGATAATGCTTGTTGTGGGAGTAATAAACTACACATCTGAATGCAACTTTCTGTACCATCATCACATGCAGTGGTAATTGATGTTAAAATGTTGTAAGTATATGCACTATGCTTTGCTCAAGTTGTCTGGTAAGATTTATGTTGCTTTTGTTTCTTGTGTTGCTACAGCAGGCTGCATTCAAAATTTTTGTATTTTTTGCATGTTTCGTATAACTTGTGTAATATGCCAAACAAAAATTACGGTAAATGATTATGATAGTCATTAGAAATGATTGGGATTAATGATGTTTCTAACCTTACCTGCTGTTGAATTGCATTTCTAGGGGTTTCTCTTTTTGTATGTTAATTATTTTGAAACGTGAATAGTAAAGATTTAGGAACAACTCCTGTTAATACTTGTGAAAGCTCTTTAGACAAAATTAATTTTAATAGGTATTTAGGTATGTTCGTGCAAAATGTTGTGAATAATGATTCACCATCCCATTATACATTTTATCCTCATTCCACTGGAATCTCTTAAATTATCTTTTTACAGTATGGCATTCTTACAGATGGATTTGTGATTGCCAATGATGTTGATAATAACCGTTGCTATATGCTAGTCCACCAAGCAAAGCGATTGAACTCGCCATGCATAATTGTAACAAACCATGATTCAGTAGTAATGCCAAACCTTACAATCACACAGAAGGGTAAGTGTCTGGAAACCACTGCGTTGTTTTTTGTACACATTGTGCATATTATGTTTATTCTAAAGTGATGTTGTTCGTGTCCTTTCTTTTGTTGTATGTGCAAACCCCAGATGGAAGCAAAGGGATTTTGAAATATGACAGGATACTGTGTGATGTTCCATGTTCTGGAGATGGCACTATGAGGAAGAATCCTGACATATGGGTTAAGTGGAATGCAGCTAATGGGAACAATCTGCATGGGTAATTATAAGCACAATATACTTTATTCTGGATAGGTCGGATAGGTGTGTAGTTTCACTTTCATTATGAAATTATAAATTAATTTAGTAACTGACTGCCGGCCGAGTGGCCGTGCGGTTCTAGGCGCTACAGTCTGGAACCGAGCGACTGCTACGGTTGCAGGTTCGAATCCTGCCTCGGGCATGGATGTGTGTGTTGTCCTTAGGTTAGTTAGGTTTAATTAGTTCTAAGTTCTAGGCGACTGATGACCTCAGAAGTTAAGTCGCATAGTGCTCAGAGCCAGTAACTGACTGTATGAATAACATAGCTACCTGCATTATTTTTGGCAGCATTCAGTTCCGAATTCTGCGACGTGGTGTGGAAATGTTGGCAGTAGGAGGTCGCATAGTTTATTCCACGTGTTCTCTCAACCCACTGGAAAATGAAGCCGTACTTCACAGGCTGCTTTCTGAGGCTGATGGTGAGGGTCTGTCACTGTTTACTATACCCATAAATTGCGTTTGTAAATTTTTCATGTTAGTTGAAGTTTCATGTTTTTTATGTGGTTCTGGATTTTACCTGCTCTTTTTCATTTTTACTCAGGAGCATGTAACAAACATGGCTCAGCATATTTTTATACCGGGTAAGTCATGAGGAAAAATGAATGCTTTTGGGGTGGGGGGAGGTGATAATATTGGTGATTCTGAAGAAAAATTTCATACAGACTCATGCCCTATTCTGAATGGTTTCAGAATGCTTAATATACATTGTTGCTTGTTTTCTGCATTATTCAGTACATTGCCATTGTTTACAGTATGTTTACAGTATACCACAGTAGTGTAGAGGAATTAAAGGTGAACAACTTGATACGGGACATACCTGGTCTATCAAGTTGGGGAAACTACCTCAAACAAGCGTACAGAAATTATCTAAGCTGCAGTGCCTGCATGTTGTGCATGATTTTCAATATTCTCTCATTTTCTTCGTTCAAACTGTCAGTCCTAGAGGGAGGGGGGAAAAAATGAATGGGATTTCTTTGTAGGAAATTTAATGTAGTTCAGTTTTGTGCAGCAACAAATTTTAGCTGAAGGTCACAGCTTTCGAGCTATACGGGAAATTATACAAAATTGACATTAAATGTCTTCTATCTTGGGAACTATCTGGAATAGGGCATATATCCTTAAGTTATTTTGTTCAGAATCACCAAGAAATATCACCCCTCAATGCATGTACCTTTTCTCTTGACTCATTCTGTTTGTACATTGGTCTTCTTTTCTTTAACATCAGGGTAAAAGATTAATTTTTGTGTCTATTAGGATGTGTGGAATAGATACTATCACAAGTACCGGATGATCAAAAAGCCAGTATAAATTTGAAAACTTAATAAACCACGGAATGATGTAGATAGAGAGGTAAAAATTGACACATATCCTTGGAATGACATGGGGTTTAATTAGAACAAAAAAAAGGGGTGGGGGGTCACAAAATGTCCATAGATGGTGCTGGACAGCAAAACGTCAGTGACTGCACATGACAATCGTGTATAAAAGGAGCTGTAATGAGAGAGAGAATCAGATGTGTCAGCAGTTGCACCATGTTGACGTTACATGAAAAGGCGCTTTTAGTGAAGCTGTATTATCAGAATGAGGAATGTGCTAGTTCAGCATTATGATCCTATCACCATAAGGTCCGTTGACAATGCAGCTGTGGCGAGAATGATTTCGAAGTTCGAAGCCACGGGTTGTTTAGACGATACACCCCGTAGTGGCCAACCGAGCACAAGGCGTAATGCTGCTGAGACATTTCAGGAAGAAATGGAGACTGTAGCGGGTTCGTCTATGCATGTGGAAGTCAGCACTCGTGCAGTCGCACATCGCACCGGCATTCCATACACTACTGCTTGGTTGGCACTGAGGCATACCCTCCAGTGCTATCCATACAAAATCCATCGGCATCAGGAACTGTTACCTGGCGATGTAGTGAAGCTGAGGGTATTTGCGGTGTGGGCATTTCAAAACATGGCGGAAGATGACGATTGGTTGAGTAACGTGTTGTTGATCGACGAAGCTCATTTCACACTCCGAGGGTCTTTCAACGCCCACAATTGCAGATTTGGGCTACCAAAAATCCTAGAACTGTCGTGGAAACTCCATTGCATGACGAGAAAGTCACGGTATGGGTTGGATTTACCACATCTACCGTTATCGGACCTTTTTTCTTCGAGGAAATGCGTGATTCTGGTTTTGTAACTCCTACCGTGATGGGTGAGGGGTACCCTGATATGTTACAGAATAGCGTCATCCCCAGCCTGGCTGATAAACACCTGCTGGAATGTACGATGTTTATGCAGGATGGCGCTCCACCCCTATTGCTAGACTCTTGAAAGATCTCTTGGGCGTGTCGTTTGGTGATGATCGTGTGCTCAGCCGCCACTTTCGTCATGCTTGGCTTCCCAGGTCCCCAGACCTCAGTCCGTGTGATTATTGGCTTTGGGGTTACCTGAAGTCGCAAGTGTATTGTGATCAACCGACATCTCTAGGAATGCTGAAAGACAACATCTGACGCCAATGCCTCACCATAACTCCGGACATGCTTTACAGTGCTGTTCACGACATTATTCCTCGACTACAGCTGTTGTTGAGGAATGATGGTGGACGTATTGAGCATTTCGTGTAAAGAACATCATCTTTGCTTTGTCTTACTTTGTTATGCTAATTATTGCTATTCTGATCAGATGAAGCGCCTTCTGTCGGACATTTTTTGAACTTCTGTAGTTTTTTGGTTCTAATAAACCCCCATGTCATTCCAAACGTGTGTCAATTTGTACCCCTCTATCTACATTATTCCGTGATTTATTCAGTTTTCAAATTTATACTGACCTTTTGATCACCCGCTACTTTGATAGCTATAAACAAAGAAATAGAGTAAGACATATTTGTTATTTGTCGTTAAAGGCTGTGTGTGAAATGTTCACACACTTGTCTGTTGTTATATACAAAAGTAATTTCTGTTTTGTAAATACACTCTTATTTGATCAGAGATATAGCAGATTAAAATTCATGGAGAAGAAATAAAAACTTTGAGGTTCAGCGATGACATCATAATTCTGTCAGAGACAGCAACGGACTTGGAAGAGCAGTTGAATGGAATGGACCGTGTCTTGAAAGAAGGGTATAAGATGAACATCAACAAAAGCAAAACGAGGATAATGGAATGTAGTCGAATTAAGTCGGGTGGTGCTGAGAGAATTAGATTAGGAAATGAGACACTTAAAGTAGTAAAGGAGTTTTGCTATATGGGGAGCAAAATAACTGATGATGTCGAAGTAGAGAGGATATAAAATGTAGACTGGCACTGGCAAGGAAAGCGTTTCTGAAGAAGAGAAATTTGTTAACATCGACTATAGATTTAAGTGTCAGGAAGTCATTTCTGAAAGTATTTGTATGGAGTGCCATGTATGGAAGTGAAACATGGACGATAAATAGTTTGGATAAGAAGAGAATAGAAGCTTTCAAAATGTGGTGCTACAGAAGAATGCTGAAGATTAGATGGGTAGATCACATAACTAATGAGGAGGTATTGTATAGGATTGGGGAGAAGAGAAGTTTGTGGCACAACTTGACTAGAAGAAGGGATCGGTTGGTAGGACATGTGTTGAGGCATCAAGGGATCGCCAGTTTAGTATTGGAGGTCAGCGTGGACGGTAAAAATCGTAGAGAGAGACCAAGAGATGAATACACTAAGCAGATTCAGAAGGATGTAGGTTGCAGTAGGTACAGGGAGATGAAGGAGCTTGCACAGGATAGAGTAGCATGGAGAGCTGCATCAAACCAGTCTCAGGACTGAAGACGACAACAACAGCAACAACAACAACAACAACATAGCAGATAAAGAATGAGGCCAATTATATACTTTTTTTCAACAGAATTCGAGCAGTAAATGTGAATGGTTCAAATTAATACACAGAAACAGTGTGGTGGCCAAGGTGGGGTTTGGCGGGTGTATGGGGGGATTGGGGGGGGGGGGGGGGAGATTTTTTTGGTTACTGTAAATGATATTGTGAAAAAATATTTGTTTAGTATACAGGCTAATAATATACTTTGTATACCAACTTTTGCAAACACTGCAGTATTCTGTGAAAGAAAAATTGATTCAGATTTTGTATGGGAATGCATTAATATCTACTGTCTGTGTTGACAGTTGTTGAGTTTCAACTATTTTCAGATTGCATATCAAGGCTAGGTGATACTTGTTGCATACTTTCTGTTCAGCCACATGAGACAAAACTCAGATGGATAGTCAGGAGCAGCTTGGTTCAATTATCTTTCTGGCCATGCTTATTTGAGTTTTGCATGTTTCCATTGAGTTACCACTAAATATATGATAACATAGTTTTCAATAGCACATCTCTAAACATGAAACAAAAGGAGGATATATGCACTTTTGTTGTTATCCTTACGCAGTCTACCACAAAAGTAAGTCTGCCTCATAAATGGGTGCTGAGCAGCAGAAATAATGCAGAATTGTTGTTTTGGTCAAAACCTTAATGAAAGTGGTTTGCCATTGTGTTCCTATTAGCTGTTGTAAAGTGTGCGTCTGTATTATGTAGGTGAATGCATTGAGTGTTTCTACAGCGCAGTGTTATGCTTTAGTTGTAAGGATGAGTATGTAATGGAGAGGAGAGAGTTTGAAATGCCTTTGCTTACTTTTTTCAAATTACACTGAGTGCATCACTAAGCTTGACCTACCCATATGTTAAACAGATCGCCATCAACAAAGTACCACATCCTTACTTCATGAAGCACTGAAAAAGGATTTAGTATTTAACACATGATATACCACTTGGTGCAAGTTCTGGTTTGCAAAAGTATTTTATCACCTCATTCTCCCCCATTTGTGGAGAAATAATGGTAATGAAAATTCCTTCTACCAACTTATCCTCCACACTTGTGATGGAGGAACAGATAATCATCTCAACCTTACAGTGCTAATGTAGTAGCAATAGTTGAAAAAGAAGAAGGAGAAGAAGAAGAAGAAGAAGAACTGTTACCCTCCTGCTTGCTTAATTCTGTTCTTCTTCCTCTTCATACTTCATCCCTGTTCTTCCTCCTCCTCCTCCTCCTCCTCCTCCTGCGATTTTCCTTCACCAAGCAATGTGGTGCACTGAGTTCTGTCTGGTGGAGCTGAGTCAAAACCCTCATTCCGATATCCAGATTCAGGTTTTCCATCATCAGTATCATCATCTTCCTTTCAAGGTTTAGGCTGTTGCCTTTTCCGAACTCAGGAACAAAATTATCCCCATCTTCTTTGAGGTCTTCCAGTATATCTTTTCCCATTCAACTTGTAGTTCAGGATCTTCAGGGGAATTTTGTGACCAGGTATTCTCATGAGATGATGTCTCCTGTCTTCAACATGTTTTTGAATTTTGTCATTCATGTTGAAAATATTTAATTCTGTTCTAATATCTTTGTTTCTAATTTTGTCTCTTCTTCTGCAGCCCATCATCTTTCATAGGAACCTCATCTCTGCTGTTTGAATTTTATTTTCTTGTTTTTTGCTAACCCAGCTTTTGCTTCCATATTACCGGTATAACACAGAAACCACCCTTACATTATAGAATTTTATGAAGGTCTTTTTTTTGTACTTTATGGCCCAATGTTCTGCTAATGGTATTATTTTCAACATCAGAGTCAAAAGTCAAAACTTATATCACAGCCTAAATAAGAGATCTTAGACACCTGTTCCTAAAACTGAATTATCCTAAACAATTTTTGATTTGACTGGATATTCTCCTTGGAATGCTATTATTTTTGTTCTGAGACTAGAAATTTGAAAGTTGAACTTCTTGCAAATTTTTGCACCTGGTATATTTATCTTTGGAGGTCATCTTCATTCTTTTGAATAATAATGATGTCATCAGCAAACAGCAGTACATTCAGGTATTCCTTGCTCGTTATCTTAATTCCTTTGTTTACTTTATATTTCTATTTGCGAAGAATGAAGTCAATATAAATATTAAAAAGGGTTGGTGATACTGCATTTCATGGACTATAAGATGCATCTTAATTTTTAAGCAGTTTTTTAAAAAATGACATTTTATCATTTTTATTATTGGATATATTCTTAGTTTATAAAACCAAACTCACCTTTAAAATTGTCATCTTCTAGTTTTGGCCATTTGCATATTTATTCTTCCTATTTTTTTCAGCTCTTCTTTACTAGCCCGCCAATTGCGAATATTTTTTTTTTTTTTTTTTTTTTTTTTTTTTTTTTTTTTTTTTTTTTTTTTTTTTGCCCCCCCCCCCCCCTGTTGGAGGAGGCCCGAAATGCAGCTCAGCTGCCCTGTTTCCATGTCCTTTTGCAGATACTGTTACTTTCTGTTTATAGCCTGCATCATATTAAAAATATTGTACTGTTACCAATAACACAAATAACTTTCAATTAAAGTTCAGTGCCACTGTAGACTGCAATGATGCACCATAGGCTAGACAGTGTTCTGGGTTTATGATGGTGAGGCAGGAGGGAGCTTGTTAGCAGGCTTGTGAATCCCTGCAACTCATGTTCATCACATCAGTGCACTGCTGTTGCCAGTTGAATCCAATGTTGCCAGACAGGTATAGGTTTTTCCCACAGCATCAAATACATGGTCATTTTTAAGACTGGTGGGAACTTTAAACCAAACGGTGGGCATTTCTAAATTTATTTCAAGTATAAGACTCACCTGAATTTTGGAGACAATTTTTCAAAGGAAAAATAGTCTGTGAAATACAGTAGTCCACACCATTGTCTAACACACTGGTTAATAATTATTTCTTCTAATCAATTTGTACCTGTGGTTACTACAATGCATGTAGTTTTGTAAAGACTTTTCACTACCTCTATTAGGTTGTAAGGGCATCTGCATGCAGACCTAATCTTCCATAGTCAAAAGCCTTCTTAATGTTGATAAAGGCCATATGAGTTTCTATTTTAAATTCTACAATGTTTTTAGTTACAAACACATTATTTGTGCATGAACGTACAGATCTAAATCCATTGTGTTCTTCAGAAATAATAGCTTTTGTGGTATTCTTCATGCTGTTATTGATTATCTTTGAATATGGTTTGTCACCAGTGTTTAGAAGACTGATGCCTCTCTTATGTCTGAATGTGGATGTCCTTATTACCTAATAGAGGTAGCAAAAAGTCTTTACAAAACTACACACATTGTAATAGCAAAAAGTCTTTACAAAACTACACACATTGTAATAAACACAGATTGGAATGCCATCTGTGTTAGGCCTAGTAAGTCTACAGCTGAGCAAATATATACTGGTTTCAAACCTAAACCAAGCCTCAGTTGGAAGAACGAATTAAACACAAGACATGGCAGTTCTAGTACCACTTGAACTAATGACAGGCAAATGCCTGATGCTCATTGAAGATACCAGAAGACATAAAACCCTCCCAAAAATGAACAACTGAAAATTGGTGCTCTCAGTATCTTTACTCTCACCAAGTGTGAAGAACTGGTAGATCTTATGGAGAGGTGTAGATCTTACAGAGAGGTGTAAGCTCAGAATATTGGGGTTGAGTGAGACAAAGTGGAAAAACTGTGGGAAGAAATCACTGAAAAATAGATATGTGCCGTACTGGGATGGTAACGATAGTGAATCCAAAAATGAAGTTAACCTCATCCTCCATAAAGATATAGACAGACGGACGTCAAATACATGAGTGACAGGATCATCCAGATGAGTCTAAGGGTTGGTAATTCACAGCATACTGTTTTGCAAGTATATGCACCACAAACAGGATGTACCATGGAGCAGAAAGAACATTAACTTAATGAACTTGCAGAACAAATAATAGAAGAGAACACCATTGTTATGGGTGATCTGAATGCTCAAGTTGGTAAAAAAAATCTAGGATGTGAAAACATCATTGATCCTCTTGGTTGTGGGAACAGAAAACCAGGAGGAGAGAACCTAATTGATTTTTGTGAAACAACTTAACCATACGGAACATGTGGTGTCGGAAGAGGGAAAGTCATAGAGTAACAAGATACAGCTGGGATGACAAGCTCAAGACTATGATAGACATCATCATCACTGATAGAAATGCCGGTCAGTATGTTACAGACAGTAGTCATACCCAATGAGAGCCTAGATAGTGACCACAGACTATTAACTGCTGATCTAAAAGAAGTTAAAGTGCCAAAATTTAAACCAAAGGGAATGCCAAAGATTAAGACTTTGCTGTTGAAGGGCATGGAAAAGAAAAGGAGCTATGAAGCACAAATAACAGCCAAATTACCCAAAACTGAGAAAGGGAAGGTTGAAGAAGAATGGTCTTTATTCAAAGAACCCTTGTTAAAGAAGCCATGGGCATCTGTGGAAAAAAAGTGCTACACCAAAAGAAGGAAACACCTTGGTGGTATGACTGGGTAAAGACAGCAGTAAAAGATAGGAATATACTGAAAAGAAAATTAGATCATGAAAAACAGAAAACACATGATAGACGAAATGAATTAGCAATTGAACATCTAGCTCAGGAATACCAGAGAAAGAAACTAGCTGTAAAAGTACTGATCCCGGAAGAAAAGGAAAAGTGGTGGGAAGACTTCGCTACAAGGATGGAGGAAGACTGTTAGGGAAGTAGGAAATTACAATACAAAATACTAAAGCGTAAACGAAATAAATATGCAAATATCCTTGCCTTGGAAACAGATGACAGTAATTTAATATGAACAGAGGAAGAGATCAGGGATGAAATGAAAAAGTACTTCAACATGCTGCTAAATGGAGATGGGGACAACACAGTCATCAATGACTGTAGAATAATTAATGAAGTCCAAACCAATGTACGTCCATTAACATGGCGTGAGGTAGAAACAGCATTAAAGAGCATACGGAATGGAAAGTTGACAGGCTTTGGTGATTTCAGTTCAGATGTGATAAAGGCAGCTGGAATATTAGGCTTAAATTGGCAATATAGTGTGTTAGCAGTGTTTTGGAAATAAAAACAAAATTACAGAAGATTGGAGTAAAGGAGTCATCATCCCTCTGTTCAAAAATGACAGTTGACGAAAATGTGGAAATTACAAAGGCATCACGCTGCTTTCACACAGTCTGAAGCAGTTAGAAAAGATCATAGAAATGAGACTTAGAAAGATAGTAGAACCTTTGGTTGAGGAAGAACAGCAAGGATTCAGGAAATACCGAGGTTCGTTGGATACTGACACAGAAAAGTACTGGGAATATGGAAGAAATCTTCTGATTGTATTCATGGACATTCAAAAAGTGAATGACAGTGTTCCTTGAAACAAGATATGGAAATGATTGTAAGACCTAAAAGTGCCAAAGTTCCTAACTGATAAAGTCAATATGCTATATCAAATGTGTTACAGCTGTGTTCAGATAGGCAGTGGATGATCAGAATTGTTTGAAACGAAGAGAGGTGTCCAACAAGGAAATGCCCTATCACCACACTTGCCACACCTGTTTGTAATAGTTAAGGACAAGATCATAAAATATATCAAGAAAATACACAGTGAAACAAATGCCCTGGTTTTCTTTGCTGATTTGATAGTATGTGGAGAGACAGAAGCTGAAGCACAGAAGAAACTTAATGATTGGAACAACACATTCAAAAATTTTGGATTAAAAATAAATAAAAAAGACAGTAAAAAAGGACAATCAACAGCCGAGGAACAATATCAAATATATTTCTAGAAGGAGTTAAAGTAACATCTGTTTCCCATTTCAAGTAAATAGGAAGCATGATCGCAAAAGACATCACCATTAAGCGGGAAGTACTTAGCAGGAAACAGAAAGCATCCAATTTGTACAGTCAAATCAGAAATCCATGAAAAGCAGAAGTGGCCATGTACCACACCTATTTCGTACCAATCCATATGTTGGTTGAGAAACATGAATCCTTCTACCCAAAGACCTCAGCAGAATTTGGGCAATAGAAATGAGATTTATTATAACTATGAATCAAACAACTAGAAACGACAAAATCAGGAATGAGGTGAACAGAAAAGTAGCTGGTATTGAGGTTCCTGTTACCAGTGTCATAAAGAAACCAGGCTTCAGTGGTATGGGCACAGAATAAGAATGAACAGCGAAGAAGATGGGGAGCACTTGGACACCACACCTGAGAAACTGGAGTTGGAAAACGGTGGTGATGGTAGTCATTACCTTACCCTTTTTGAAAAGAGGGACTACTTCTGCTGTATACCAATGGTCTGCAGTCTTGCAGTTCGTCCAACATTCATTTATTACCTGTAAAAGTCTTCTATCTAGTGATAATCCTTCATGTTTAATTAGTTCTACATTAATCCAATCTATTCTAGTAACTTATCTGTTCCTCATAGGTTTCCCATTGCTTCCCTGAATTAAGGTGAGGATTGGCACAGGCTCTGGAAATCAGGGAATTTCAAACACAACAGGGAAATTTGAAGGAAAAAACTGGAAAAATCTCATTTTTGTCTCAGTAGATGAAATGGTTTGTTTACTGAGATGTCATGCATTGTTGCTGGTTGGGAGCAGCTGAGTTGCGTGTACCACTTCCGTACTCCCCTTCCTACCACTCCCCTCAGCTTGCAGTCAGTGCTGCCGCTACTTCTTGCTGCTAGCCTAGCAGCTGCTGATGAGAGGCAGGGACGCATGAGGAGTGGTTTGTTTGGACCTGATTCTGAGACTGTAGACACAGCAGCTGGAAACGGTGGTTGTGTGTATGAGTTGTGTGTATGTGTGTGTGCGCGCTCTCGTTTTCTGACAAAAACTATGGCTGAAAATTTAATTGTGAGAGTGTCATTCTTTTCTACGTGCCTGTCTGCGGCTCAGCAATTATCTTTATGGTGAGTTGTTACCTGTCCACATTATTATTGATTCTCAGAGTATTTGAACAAGTTATTTGTTGCATGGATTGGTCCCTATGCTCTCATTTCATCTACATGTTGTCTCTGGCTCGTGAATAGCTGGCCACACAAGTGGGTTTCTGTGACGGGCCAAAACTGCAGGCCATTTCTGCGGGTATCTGTAATGGATTGGGCCTGCGGATCTAAAGCCATTTGGTTCCCACTAATGTGCAGGCCCTGCCTATCGAATCTAGTCTCACCAATCTGCCCGCAGGTCAGGTCATTTTGTGTGTGGTGTAAATGCGGCGGATTTCATTGTTTATCCATGGACCCAGGACTGCTGTGCTCGTCAGCAGGCCAGAGGCTATAGGTGATGGATTTCAGGAATTGCTATTGTCTCACCACAAGTACATTATACAGTGTGGTGTTTTACAGACATTGTATTTGTTCTAGTATATATTGGTACTCAAAAAGTAATTTATGTGTTAGGAAGTGTGAACGGTAATAAGAAGAAAATTGTGTCAGTTGCTTGCGGTTTGTACGCTATATATTCATATACAGGGTGAATCAGGAGGAAAGGTATATGTTTTGAGGGGTTATAGTATTAGTGATTCTGAACAAAAAAACTTCCATTTGGACGTATGCCTTATTCCGAATGGTTTCCGAGATAGAACACATTTAATATAGCTTTTACGTTTTTCTGGAATAACTCGAAAACCACACCCTCCAGCGAAAATGTGTTGCTGTACAAAATTAAACTATATTAAATTTTGTACAAAAAAGGTCCTATTAATTGTTTTTCTCTAAACCAATGGTTTGTGCGAAGAGAGCACGAGAATGTTGAACTCGCTCGATGTGTATGTGCTGTAGCTTATGTAGTTTTTGTAGGCCAATTTGAAGTACTTTCCCAACTTGATAGACCACAAGTGTCTCATAGCAAACTGTTCGTCTCAACTTGCTCTGCACTACTGTGGCACATTGTAGACAGTGACATTGTTTGATAGTACAGAAAATAAATGAGTTTCAACATTCTCGCACTCTCTTCGCACAAGCCATTTATTCTAGAGAAAAAAATGAGTAGGACCTTTTTTGTAGGAAATTTAATATAGTTTAATTTTTCACTGCAACATGTTTTTGTTGAGGGATGCGATTTTAGAGTTATTCAAGAAAAACGAACAAAAGTGATAATAAATGTGTGCTGTCTCTGAAACCATTCGGAACAGGGCATATGTCCACATGAAGTTTTTTGTTCAGAATCACTAATACTATTACCCCTCAAAGCATGTACCTTTCCTCCTGACTCACCCTGTATTTCTCGAAAGAAAAATTGTAAAATACGTGTAAAATAATAGATATAACAAAATGGGTAATAACCGACAATAATGTATATAGTAGAACCAAATTTTATTGGCAGTCATCTACAGTATTGGTTTACACAATTCTTCTCCAGTTTATTTATTTTTGCTTTTATTTCTGAAATCAGTGAAGGTATTTTAAATATGTCTTGCAACTACAAGGAAATGCACATTTTTGTCACCTAACATGTTTTGTTTTATTGGAATAAAATAACATCAGTGGTCTTAATGAAACACATGTATCATTTTGCATGCTTTCTCTGTCTAAAAACTGCTCATTACAAAAGAAGTTGATGTTACTACGTACAATTTTTGCTCACATCAGGAAACGCCATCTACGTCCAAGTACCATAGCTGCAAAGACAGATTGTCAACTTTCGTTTTAACTTACCCTTGAGATCTCAAAATTTGTCAGGTAAAAATGCTTCGACTTGTCTGGAAATCAGCTAAATATCAGGAAATTTCACTTGGGGAAACTTGTGGCAACCCTGAAGACAAATGTCTAGATTGTTACCTTGAAAAAGAGAGCCAGTTTTCTTCACTGTACTACTCCTGTTGGAGTTGGTGCTCTGTATCTGCTGACCTAGTCAACAACAATACAGTAATAACTAATCTTCCTGTCTTCAGCCTCTACTATATACCGCCTGCTGCTGGATATGGTTACTTTTTATTTATTTATTTATTTTTTATTGTGGTTACAGCTATTTTTTCCTTCTTGCAGCGTGTGTCTCCCATTTACTACTGTGCACCATAAATTGCTTCCTCTTTGTATTGAGAATAATTTTCATTTTTATTATTGAATGGGATTTGTAGAATGCACATACTAATATTAAAGTTGCTACTTTGTTTTGATGAAATCAAGAATTAAATAGTAATTGAGGGGAAAAAAATTCTTTGTTGTAACAGATATAGAATTTTTACCAGAATTCAAGGCATTAGGATAGTTGAAAACAATTACTCCAATATAAAAAATAAAAGAAAGATGATGATTTGGATACTGTGCACCTCTGTGGCTGAGTAATCAGTGTGTTAGCTTGCCATGTGGAGGACCTGTGTTCAATTTCTGCTACTGTTGGGGATTTTTCTCTGGTGAAAGGTCCGGAATGGGATGCACTCAGCTTTGTGATGTCAATAAAAGATCTGTATGAATGAAAAATAGCAGCACCAAGGTCTGAGAAACTGACAATAGCCAGGAAACCAGTGTACGAGGTGCATTCAAGTTCTAAGGCCTCCAATTTTTTTTTCTAATTAACTACTCACCCGAAATCGATGAAACTGGCGTTACTTCTCGACGTAATCGCCCTGCAGACGTACACATTTTTCACAACGCTGACGCCATGATTCCATGTCAGCGGCGAAGGCTTCTTTAGAAGTCTGTTTTGACCACTGGAAAATTGCTGAGGCAATAGCAGCACGGCTGGTGAATGTGCGGCCAGGGAGAGTGTCTTTCATTGTTCGAAAAAGCCAAAAGTCACTAGCAGCCAGGTCAGGTGAGTAGGGAGCATGAGGAATCACTTCAAAGTTGTTATCACGAAGAAACTGTTGCGTAACGTTAGCTCGATGTGCGGGTGCGTTGTCTTGGTGAAACAGCACATGCGCAGCCCTTCCTGGACGTTTTTCTTGCAGTGCAGGAAGGAATTTATTCTTCAAAACATTTTCGTAGGATGCACCTGTTACCATAGTGCCCTTTGGAACGCAATGGGTAAGGATTACGCCCTCGCTGTCCCAGAACATGGACACCATCATTTTTTCAGCATTGGCGGTTACCCGAAATTTTTTTGGTGGCGGTGAATCTGTGTGCTTCCATTGAGCTGACTGGCGCTTTGTTTCTGGATTGAAAAATGGCAACACGTCTCATCCTTTGTCACAACCAACGAAAAGAAAGTCCCATTCATGCTGTCGTTGCGCGTCAACATTGCTTGGCAACATGCCACACGGGCAGCCATGTCGTCGTCCGTCAGCATTCGTGGCACCCAACTGGATGACACTTTTCGCATTTTCAGGTCGTCGTACAGGATTGTGTGCACAGAACCCACAGAAATGCCAACTCTGGAGGCGATCTGTTCAACAGTCATTCGGCGATCCCCCAAAACAATTCTCTCCACTTTCTCGATCATGTCGTCAGACCGGCTTGTGCGAGCCCGAGGTTGTTTCGGTTTGTTGTCACTCGATGTTCTGCCTTCATTAAACTGTCGCACCCACGAACGCCCTTTCGACACACCCATAACTCCATCACCACATGCCTCCTTCAACTGTCGATGAATTTCAATTGGTTTCACACCATGCAAATTCAGAAAACGAATGATTGCACGCTGTTCAAGTAAGGAAAACGCCGCAATTTTAGGTATTTAAAACAGTTCTCATTCTCGCCGCTGGCGGTAAAATTCCACCTGCCGTACGGTGCTGCCATCTCTGGGACGTATTGACAATGAATGCGGCCTCATTTTAAAACAATGCACATGTTTCTATCTCTTTCCAGTCCGGAGAAAAAAAATCGGAGGCCTTAGAACTTGAATGCACCTCGTACTGAACAGCATTTCCTCCAGACCACATTAACACAACACCATAACAAAAAGGAGGGCATGGCAGTTAGTCAGCACTAGGGCAGAACACAGAGCTGGTAATATTTGAAAATATTGTTGAAAAAAGAAGGAAAGAGAATCAACTGAAATGATGCTACAGAGAATGTGTATTTTATTCTGCATTGTATTATAGTTAAAGCACAGATGAGCTTAGATTCAATTTCAGTTTTATGCACTGTGATAGTGCTTTCCATTGCAGACACCTATGTTGTGTGGCCCATTGATTGAGTAATATGACATTATGGTTAATGTGTTGGCTTCATATTCACAAGGAACATGTTTCAAGTCATAGGTATTTTTGTACAGCTGCACTAGTACTCTGCCTCTGATCTTTATTTTATATTAAAAGCTGTCCCCTTTTCCCTCCATGCGATAGTGTCAGTGATTTCCTTCGTATACTTGTTTTCTGTTGTACAGATTGTCTAAAATAGACCTCATATTTCAAAATAATGCAACTTTGAAACCTCTGAAGTGGTGAGTGTGTCTGAAAGTGAGGCAATTTGCCACAGTGTGGAAAGTGTACCTTGCAACTCATGAGCAAGTTAAATAATTCTCCCTCATTTGTCTATCACGTTTTTTGGGCAGCACGTTGAACATTAAATGTGCTGCAAAGTATCCTTCACACACATGAGGCATTTGCACATCATTCTTATCATACTTCAGTGAACTGCGTACAATTCAAGGGAGGAAGTGGTCATGTTTTATTAGGTTTGTAGGAGATGTAACTAGTTTGCAGGGCCAGAGTGACACAGTGACATTTTATAGTGGCAAACCAGCTGTTTCATAAAATGAATATGCTCAGTTTACGAGAGTACCATATGTGCCACAGAACATTCACTTCCTTCACACACAAGCAAGGAAAATATTTAGTTTGTAAGTAAGTTATATAGCCAATGTCAAAATTAAGAGTGGTATTTTCCAGTTTGATAAGTGTTACGGGTCTGCCCAACATTGAAACCGTACAAGATTCAACTTGGACAAGCAATTAATGAAGAGGATAAGGGAAATATATGCAGTTATTTTCTGCTCTACTTTCCATGGAATTTTTCCTTGTCATTAGAATCAAATTCAATTTGTCAGGAAAAATTAAGAGACACTGTTAGAATTCAGGGAACACACCAGCTTCATACTAGTATGGGACAAGGAGATTGGCCCATTGTTAATTGTACACTGTTTTGTGGGATAGCATCAAATAGAAATTTGTTTTGCAGAGATTTGCTGAAAACTTGAATTTCTGAATTTAGGGGATTGGTTTTTTCCTCAGTTGTGGGGAGATGTGAAGGTCTTCAGCAAGATAGTGTGCTGAGTTGCACTAGTGATTTCACGGTAAAATTTTGAACATTATGGTTACTGATTGCAAATTTGTGTGAAATAAGTCTCAATATTTTGCACTTCCATCAACCTCCTGGTTACTTCAACTTCACTTTGCCCTCTTTTTTTTGTGAGGGTTCATGGAAGGTAAGTGTTTTTGCAACCCCCCACGCTTGCGTTATTCATTTATGGTTGACATGCTGATTCCACTGTTAAATGCAGAGGAGAAAATGGATAGGTGAACAGAGTACATTGAAGGCCTCTGTGGGGGGGGGGGGGGGGGGGGGACTTGTGTGATGATGTGATAAAAGAAGAAATGACCATCAGTATGTAAGACAGACAATCCAGTATTATTGCCAGAGTTTGACAAAGCATCGAGAGACTTGTGATTAAGTAAGGTGGAAGGAATAGAAAATCTTTCTTCAGAATTTCTGAAATTATTGGGGCAAGTGGCAACCCTACTAACATTCAACAAGTTGGTCTGTGGAATGATGCACCTCAGACTACAATGTCCAGCTGTTCGTGTGGAACTGGTTAACATCGCAGCCCTGGGAATTTTATGAGACTGCCACTCACCACTTTGTGTCACAGTGGAACAAGTGTCTCAACAGCCAGGGTTAGTACTTCTAACATACAGGTACTGATTTCTGTAATTACACCTCCAGCCCATTTCTTTTGAACGCCCCTTATAAATCAGGTGATGCTGAGGGAAGTAATTTAGGAAATGAGACACTTAAAGTAGTAGATAGGTTTTGCTATTTGGGGAGCAAAATAACTGGTGATGGTTGAAGTAGAGAGGATATAAAATGTAGGCTGGCAATGTCAAGGAAAGCATTTCTGAAGAAGAGAAATTTGTTAACATTGAGTATCGATTTAAGTGTCGGGAAGTGTTCTCTGAAAGTATTTGTATGGAGTGTAACCTTATATGGAAGTGAAACATGGATGATAAATATTCGACAAGAAAATAGAAGCTTTTGAAATGTGGTGCTACAGAATAATACTGAAGATTAGATGAGTAGATCTCGTAACTAATGAGGAGGTACTGAACAGAATTGGGGAGAAGACGAATTTGTGGCACAAATTGAGTAGAAGAAGGGGTCGGTTGGTAGGACATGTTCTGAGGCATTATGATATCACCAATTTAGTGTTGGAGGGCAGCGTGGAGGGTAAAAATTGTAGAGGGAGGCCAAGAGATGAATACACCAAGCAGATTCAGAAGGATGTAGCTTGCAGATGAAGTGAGGAATTTTGAATGTAATAAACAGTATAATGAACACACAATATGGATTGAGATTAAAACTGAAGAACAGTGAAAGTAATGAGGAGGAACAGAAATGAGATTACGGATCTAAACATCAAAATCAGTGAAAACAAAGTAGACAAAGTCAATGACTTCCTCCTCTTTGGGAGCAGAATAACATGCGACTGTAGCAAGGGGGGCTTAAAAAGAAGGTTATCACAAGCAGAGGGGTATTCTCAGCTAAAAGAAATGTTAATTTGAGAAATAATGTGTGTATGCAGCACAGCCTTGTTTGGTAGTGAATTGTGGACTGTGTGAAAACTGGAAAAGATGGGAACCAAAGCATTTGAGATTTGATGCTACAGAAGAATGTTATAGATTAGGTTGGACTGATAAGTGGTGATGTGGTTCTCAACTGAGTCAATGAAGAAAGAATACGGAAAATATTTAAATGAAGGGACAAGATGATAGGACATGTGGACAAACATCCTATAACTTCCAAGATACTAGAGATAGCTGTAGGAAGAGATTGAAACACACACAACAAATAATTGAGGATGTAAGTTGCCGGTTTTACTGTATGGAAAACAAGATGGCTCAAATAACTACTGCATAATTGATAGTAAGTTTCTTATGCGCTTTACTTTTTTTAGTAGGTCTTTGCATTTGTGATCATTTTGCTGAAAACATTGTTTAATTTTAATTAATTGTGTGTGTATCTAAAAATAAGTTTGAGAAAGATGAAAATGCTGGAGATATATTTATTAGTTTGAAACCAAGTATCAAAATTGTTATGAAGTTTTCCAAAATCACTGTATTAAAGACTAGTGGAAATTTTTAGGTGCTGTTGAGCTAGTTGATGTCACAAACCTCTTACCTGGCTTGGTATATAGCAAAGGTGTATCTCACTGGATTCCTGCATCGAGAGATCTAGTGGGGTATCAGAGCATTGCTGATGTCCCAGACAAATGGCGTACAGTAATCCATCAGCAGATGTTTCCTCCTGCACCAGAAAATGCAGAGAAATATAAACTTGATCGCTGGTAAGATTGCTAAATTTTTTAACAAAACTTTAAAAGTTATAGTTTTAAATCACATTAGAAGGTGATACACTAAAATTTATGAGATGAACTCCATATGACAGATAACATACATGACAATGCACAAATTATTAGCAATACAGAACTGTAAATCGTCTCCTGTTTGCAGAATCAGTATGGTGTTAATCCTTGATGACTACAATCAGGGCCTCTAAACATCATGTCGTGGAATCATGGTACCTTGAAGTGTTTCTGGAAAATTACCCTCTGCCCAGTCTGCATGGCCTGTCTTGCACTAGCAAAAACTCTTTGACAAATATTTTGTAAAAGTTGTGCTTGCATTCTAACTTTTAAAAGAGATACGATAAAGTACCACAATACATTGCCAACAATTTTATAAAGTGTTATTTATAAAAGTTATTTCACAGTCTTTTACAGTATTACATAGCCTATTCAATTGAATCGTCAATGGTTACTGGAGAACAGTAATGAACAACTTGCCAAACATCTGTATCACATACATGTTTTATTGATAACATTTCAAGTATGTGTACAAGCCACAGCAGTTTACTTGTCTTTACCATCTGTGGCTAGGCGTTGTACTGACAAAATACAGCATGTGGAATTGCTTTGGCACTTGCAGACCATCAAATTTTACATTTATAAATTGTGCTGCTCAACTGTGACTGCTGCCAGTTACTATATGAGATTGGGGTAATGCCTAACAGGTTGCTACCATCACTTTGGGGTGGGGTGATGTGTGCTTGTCCAAAAACATTATGCTGTATAGCGTGCCTGAAACGTCATGGTGAGAGACTCGTATGGGTGTTGCAGTCTGAGATTTTTGTGGTCTGTGGAAGGTGCAATTAAAAGTATGCCACCAGTCCAACCTCCAGCTGACTGTCGCAGAATTAACACATAGAGAGGTTCACACCAGTTTCAATGCTCCATCATCAAGCTAACCCTCTAGATGAAGCTATTTGGTCAATTTTGACCATGTGCACAAGATGGCAGTCATCATGTAGAATGGGCACATTATATGGTGCAGTACCCAATCATCCCTGTTCTAGTTTGTCTTCTATCTCTTAGTTCCATACACACTCATATTACTGTCGGAGTGTGTCCTTTATGTGACTGCTCTGTGTTTCAACAGGATTTGATACTTGACACTTAATTATATAAGGCTTAAACATGCCATCACTGTATTAATAATTTCTCCGGTCTTTCATGTGTGTCATTACTAGTATACATAGTTTTCTTTGTAATGTATCATTACGTCACGAGGTACTGTAGTTAATATATTGTCAGGTGGACCTTCACAAAATGTGAGAAATGCTGGATTACAAAAATACACTTGCTTCTAAATGTAGTATAATTTAAGCACTTGATGGACAAAATGGGATAAAGCTGTAGAGCGTGCTGTGTGTGACACAGCATTCTTGACTAACTAATTTAGTGTAGTTCATGATTAAATAAGTGTTTTTGAGATACATCAAGTTTTATTGATATCATAAGGAGAATTCACTCAAGAAAATGATAGAATTATAAGGAAATAGTCTGGCTGACCAGTCCTTATCTTCAGGAGGTGCAATTCCAGTCCTGTTAATAGACACATTAAAAGTAGGGGGGGGGGGGGGGGGGGGGAGAATCGATTCCTGCCCTTTTGAACTGTTAAACCCTTTATCAGACTGGAAAGAGGGATATGTTTTGGAAGATTAGAGGGGCAGGTCAGAATGAGAGGCCTCCACCACTGATGTGAGGGTGAGGGGATACAAAGATATTCTGAAGCATATCCCTCTTTCCTTCCTGGTGATACACTAACGATTCTGAGAGCAGGGAATAGATTTATGTTTATTTTCTGCCTCTTGAAAGTAAGTACCACCCAGTCACATTACGTGCTTATAATTTCATAGAGTTTATCAGATATTATTACAGGATGCACATTGAAAATGAATTTGATTATATATAGTGATTTTGATAGAGAAATAATGTATATGTCACTTTGCTGATATTTCAGAACTGTTGTATATTGCAATTAATTTTTGCTGTTTGCTTGCACAATTTAAGGATGTGTGGTGAATGGTTAAGCAGACTACATATCCATAGAACTAATAGGGGGGAGGGGGGGGGGGTAGGAACCACCCACCTTTCAAAGAGGTGAAGGTGGGGATGAGAAAGCAGAGTAGCCCATGATGCAAGAATACCTGTACTTTAGATATCAAGTATTTGAGAATGAGGGCACTTAGAAACTTGCAACAAACTCCACACACATAATTTCAAAACTTTAAAGAACATTTTCTAGCTGACCAACCTCACAAAATGATGAACGGAAAAAGTTTGTCATTTACTACATTTTTGCTGTTCTTGTGTAAAACTGTGCACATGATGCATGATGTAATGCACATTGAAAATGAATTTGATTGTATATAGTGATTTTGATAGAGAAATAATGTATGTCACTTTGCTGATATTTCAGAACTGTTGGATATTGCAATTAATTTTTGCTGTTTGCTTGCACAATTTAAGGATGTGTGGTGAATGGTTAAGCAGACTACATATCCATAGAACTAATAGGGGGGAGGGGGGGGGTAGGAACCACCCACCTTTCAAAGAGGTGGAGGTGGGGATGAGAAAGCAGAGTAGCCCATGATGCAAGAATACCTGTACTTTAGATATCAAGTATTTGAGAATGAGGGCACTTAGAAACTTGCAACAAACTCCACACACATAATTTCAAAACTTTAAAGAACATTTTCTAGCTGACCAACCTCACAAAATGATGAACGGAAAAAGTTTGTCATTTACTACATTTTTGCTGTTCTTGTGTAAAACTGTGCACATGATGCATGATGTAATTTATTACTTCTTTACTACTAACTGTAATCACGACAGATCATGCAGACAGTATTCACACATACTTCTGAATGTACCAAAAAGATAACATCACTGTGTGATAGTTCAGGAGATACGACATCATAGACACTCAACGTGTGAATAACTACTGCAGCATGCAAGCTGTTAAATTTATTACTTCAGTGTTATTAAATCTATTTGCAGTCCTTTTTGCAGGCAGTATTCACATTTGCTGCTGAATTTACCTACAAAAATATGTCATTGTATTACACATAGTTCATGAGACGTTACATCATATACTGAGATGCAAGAAAAAACGTCACTCTATTCACAACAAATTTTACACCACTGGATGTACCTGCAAAATTATAAGAATGTACAGCTCATAGTTCAGGTGATATGACATGCTAAACATCAAGATACCTGAAAATGAAACTCCAGGGCACAATTTGCTAGACAGGTGAAATATTTGTGAAAGTACACATGAAGTGTGTTAAATATGTGTGATATATATGTGATATGTATGTATACAAGCAAAGCTGCAAGTAAAAAGCTCAGCCTAAACTCCTGGAATGATTTCAACCAAATTTGGTACACACATTATTTACAGTCTGGAAAGAAATACTGTAGGGGTAAGAACCACCATCTTCCTATTGGGGTGAGTGACAGAATATGGAGAGAGAGAGAGAAGAGAGGACAAGCAGATGGACAGACAGTGATGGGGAAAGAGGAGATAGGCATAAATAGGAGGAGGAGGAGATGGACAGAGATAGTGGGGGGGGGGGGGGGGTAATGGGACGAGAGGGAAGAGGAGCAGATAGACAGAGACAGGCAGAGAGATGAGGGAGAAGGAAATGAACAGACAGTGGTGGAGAGTGAAATGAACAGAGGAAAGGAAGAGGAGGTGGTGGTCAGTGAGAGGGATGAGCGGGAGATGGACAGAGAGGGGTAGAGGAGATGAGCAGCAAGAGGGGCAGGAAGAGGAGGACAGAGAATGGGAGGGTGGAGGAAATGGATAGAGAGAGGGAGGAGTGGAGGTGATAGATGGCAGCAGTGGGGAGGGGGGGGGGTTGGATAGATAGGGGGAGGGGTGGAGAGGGGTGATGAGTAGTGAGGGAGGGTTGGAGGTGATAGACAGTGGTAATGGATAGAGTGAGGGAGCGGTGAAGATGATATGAACTGGGGCAAGGGTGATGGATGGAGAGAGGAAGGAGGAGAGATGGATAGAGAGAGACAGGTCAAGTAGAATGAGGTAGGAGGAGGAGGTGTATAGGAAGAAGGGGCAGGAGGTCATGGACAAAGGGAGAGGGAAGAAGTGGATGGGGAGAGACAGAGAAGGGAGGAGGAGATGGATTAATAGATAAATACCTGGGTAACACAATGTTTCTCAGCTAGTTACGATATAAAGAGGTTAAACACTAGCAGAAAACCTACATAAATGTGACGAAGAAATGAGAGATGCTGATATCAACCACAGCTGGTCTCAAATTAAGGAAACAGTAAATAAGGTAGCATCATAAGTTCTGGGCACACAAGAGGCTGGATAAAGTGTGGTTCAATCAAGTGTGCCAGAAAAAAAAGAAGGGATAAGCTTGGCTAGGAAGTGGTGGTTAGAAAACATATCAGGAGTCAAAAGGCCATAATAAGAAAGGAAAGTGCAACTATACTAAGTTAGGAGATTTGGAAATATTACAAGGAGCTAGCTGAAGAGTAGTAAAGAAAGTAACATAGAAATATAAGAAAAAGGAAACATTTGTTAAAGCCACACAGGGGACGATCCTCATGAGTGACACTGAAGTAGAATGACAGTAGGCAGAGTACTTCAAAGAATTTCTAAACTGTGGTGGCCTTATTCAGTCTTTTCTGTGTGACACCACACAGTGAAGTAGAGACCCCCAAAGAAGAAGAAATAGAGGAAATAATGAAAAACATAAAAAAAGCTTTCAGAGAAGATCAAATTGCCAGAGAGTTAATAAAGAATGGATGACTGGTACTGGTTAAAATAATTACATAATTATTAAAAAATGTTTGGGAATATGAGAGATTGCATGACAACTGGAAAATAGCCATAGTCTGTGCTATACTAAAACAGAATGTTCCTCTGGTATGTGATGTTGCACTCTGTAATGTAAGCATGTCTACTGAAGAGGGTGAGTCCAGTTGCAGATTGAATTATAGGGGACTATCAGTGTAATTTTACAAGGAACAAATCAACTGTCGCTCAGATTGTACACTCAGACAGGTAACTGAGTCCCTATTTGAACCTGACCATTACTGTTACTTTGACCTTGGAGACGTGTGGAAGTGTGTTACCATGAAGCAGAATTACTGCCTATGTAAACAGCCCAGTCCGTTTGCTCTTGATGGACCTAAATAAGCAGTGGAGTGTTTCACAGTCCATGTCACTGTTAATGGTTTTTGTGTGCTTGAGGAATTCCATGAGTATCGTACCTCGCATGTCGAAAAAGATGGTGAGCATCGTCTTACCTACTGAGAGCACAGCTTCGCTTTGTTTTTGGAGGTGACGACACGTTCTTTGCATCATGTCTCACTATGTTATGCTAAAGTGACATACACAAATTTCAATTGGTTTGGTTGTTACAACATTTAGTACCTCTTCATTTGAACACTTCGTGTAACTGTCAGCCAGATGTAGCTCAAATTCAAAAATCAAACAATGGTAAATCCAGGATGGAATGCAACAATACCAGAGAAGGAAAGTTGCTACTGTATTCACAACAAATTTTACACCACTGGATGTACCTGCAAAATTATAAGAATGTACAGATCATAGGAGATATGACACGCTAAACATTAAGATACCTGAAAATGAAACTCCAGGGCAAAATTTGCTAGACAGGTGAAATATTTGTGAAAGTACACATGAAGTGTGTTAAATATGTGTGATATATATGTGATATGTACGTATACAAGCAAAGCTGCGGGTAAAAAGCTCAGCCTAAACTCCTGGAATGATTTCAATCAAATCTGGTACACTCATTATTTACAGTCTGGAAAGAAATACTGTAGGGGTCAGAACCACCATCTTCCTATTGGGGTGAGTGATAGAATATGGAGAGAGAGAAGGGAGGACAAGCAGATGGACAGACAGTGGTGGGGAAAGAGGAGATAGGCACAAATAGGAGGACGAGGAGGAGGAGGAGGAGGAGGAGATAGACAGAGATAGTGGGGGGGGGGGTAATTGGACAAGAGAGGGAAGAGGAGCAGATAGACAGAGACAGGCATGTCTCACTATGTTATGTTAAAGTGACATATACAAATTTCAACTGGTTTGGTTGTTACAACATTTAGTACCTCTTTATTTTAACACTTCGTGTAACTGTCAACCAGATGTAGCTCAAATTCAAAAATCAAACAATGGAAAATCCAGGATGGAATGCTACAATACCAGAGAAGGAAAGTTGCTACTCACTCACAGATGCTGAGTCGTGATAGGCACAACAAAAAGATTCACACAATTAAAGCTTTCAGCCTTTAAGGCCTTTGTCAGCAGTAGACTCACTCTCTCTCTCTCACTCTCTCTCTCTCTCTCTCTCTCTCTCTCTCTCTCTCTCTCTCTCACACACACACACACACACACGCGCGCGCGCGCGCGTCTGCAGTCTCAGAGAGCTGAAACTACAATGCAAGCAACAGCACCAGTGCATGATGGGAGTGGCGACTGGCTGGGGGTAAGGAGGAGGCTGGGGCGGGGAGAGGGAGGGATAGTATGGTGGGAGTGGCAGACAGTGAAGTGTTGAAGTTTAGACGGAGGGCAGGAGAGAAGGTGGGGGGGGGGGGGGGGCAAGTAGTGAAAAGGAGAGAAATAAAAGGAATTAAAAGACGGTGTGGCAGTGAAATGATGGCTGTGTAGTGCTGGAATGGGAACAGGGAGGGGGCTGGATGGGTGAGGACAGTGACTAACAAAAGTTGAGGCCGGGAGGGTTTCGGGAACTTCCCACCTGCACAATTCAGAAAAGCTGGTGTTGGTGGGAAGGATCCATATGACACACGCTGTGAAGCGGTCATTGAGATGAGGGATGTCATGTTTGGCAGTGTGTTCAGCAACAGGGTGGGCCACTTGTTTTTTGGCCACAGTTTGTCGTTGGCCATTCATGTGGACAGATAGCTTGTTGGTTGTCATGCCTACATAGAATGCAGCACAGTGGTTGCAGCTTAGCTTGTAAATCACATGACTGGTTTCACAGGTAGCCCTGCCTTTGATGGGATAGGTGATAGTGACCGGACTGGAGTAGGTGTGGTAGGAGGATGTATGGGACAGGTCTTGCATCTAGGTCTATTACAGGGGTCTGAGCCATGTGGTATGGGATTGGGAGCAGGGTTTGTGTAAGGATGGACGAGTATATTGTGTGGGTTCGGCGGACGGCGGAATACCACAGTAGGAGGGGTGGGAAGGATAGTGGGCAGAACATTTCTTATTTCAGGGCACAGCAAGAGGTAACCGAAACCCTGGCGGAGAATGTGATTCAGATGCTCCAGTCCCAGATGGTACTGAGTTACGAGGGGAATGCTCCTCTGTGGCCGGACTGTGGGACTTTGGGAGGTGGTGGGAGACTGGATAGATAAGGCACGGGAGATTTGTTTTTGTAAAAGGATGGGAGGATAATTACGGTCAGTGAAGGCTTCAGTGAGACCCTCTTTATATTTTGAGAGCGACTGCTCGTCACTGCAGATGCGACAACCACGGGTGGCTAGGCTGTACAGAAGGGACTTATTTAGTTGTGTGAATATCTTTGTTGTGCCTATAGCGGCTCAGGATCTCCGCTATATGGTGAGTAGCAACTTTCCTTCTCTAGTATTGTTAAATTCAAAAAAGTATTCTTAGTGACAGTTAAGCATTTTATACCAAGTAAATTAATAAGAGACAGAGCAAACACATGGAAGTCACAGGGCGACATGTCCGGGCTGCAGACTGGATGCTCAAGCTGCTCCAGCTTGAACTTGCTGGTTCACTTTGTCTAACCGTGGAGACATGAAGACACGCATTATCGTGGAGCAGAATCACTCACTCCATGAGCAGCTGAGGCCGTTTGCTTGTGGCGGACTTTTGTAGGCTATGGACTGTCTCACAATACACGTCACTGTTAATATTTTTTTCACTGCTTGAGGAACTGAGTGAGTATCGCACTTCAGACGTTGAAAAAGAAAAACCTTGCCTACTGAGGGCACAGCTCTGAATTTTTTAAGGGGAAGTGGTGATGCATGTACATGGGCACAACCACACCAGACACTACAATTGTGCCCCTGATGTCTCTCTAAGTTGTCTCAAAGCGGCATTTGCTAATTTCAACTGCTTTGGTTGTTATGACATTTTATACCTTTTGATTTGAATACTCCTTATACATTAAAGAAAAATGGCGAACAAAATCTGCTAGTCTTAGAGAGCAAGATATAAAGGGTTTGACCACAAGAGGTACCCCCAGTTACAGGGATGGAGGATTTGTAAACAACCAGGAACTGACCAACCTAAGGTGAAGAAAAGAAGACTTATGTAGACACGACATCTAATTAGGATAGAAGAGGTACGTCAGCCATGAATAGTGTTCTCAGGATCTGGTGTGCATAAGGGGCTGTGGAAGGCCACGGACAAGACGGAAGATGGTGTCGACAAGGGTAAAGAGACAATGGGCCTGAGAAAAGGAGAATGGACTATGAAAGCCAGGAACAGAAATTATTGTTGGAGAGATCTAGAGAAGGCATAGACCTATGGTCATTTGGGCCAAAGCAACAATGAAGAAGAAGAAGAAGAAGAAGATAATTGGACAGAAAACACACATTATTTTAATAGAATTGCACAAGATAATGTACTGAAATTAGTGTCCTTTGGCAGCTACAACCTATTACCACCTTGGGCTGTGTCAAAAAAATCAGGATCTTTTAAGGTGGTCCACTCATGGAGCCAGTTTTCGAGATTGTTAAAAGATGTGACATGTTGTTCAGAAAGTCATGCTATGTGGACACAGAAACTAATGGTAATTTTAAGGGTCGATGTGTAATAATATGACAGGTGGGGTAAGACATCCAGTTGAAGTCCTATCAAGGTTTCCTGCATTTAGTTTACAACATATGGCTAGGTATTGTCATGTAGCAGAAAAAACTTTGACACGTGTGTGAGCATATTGAAGGTGTTTGTCCTTAAGAGCCTGATTCAGATTGAGTAATCGTGCTTCATAGCATTCAGTATTCACCATTTGACCCAGTTACAGCAGGTCATGGTATACCACACTGATCAGGGTGCATTTGGCCACTCGCCTCAAAATTGTTGTCTTTGAATTATCGAAACCAGTCTCTGTACATTGTTTCTGACGTAGTGCGTTCTCCATATGCTTCCAGTAGCAGACAATGATTTTCGACAGCACTTTTCTTGAGATGATAGCAGAAGAGTAACATTTATTGAAATACTGTTTTATAAATACAAAACCTAACATGTTCAAGACACTAAATAGGTATGCTCTGTTCACGCTGCCCCAAAGTCATGCACAAATGTGAAAGCCCAATGTTTGTAGCGTTAAACAGGTACTATTTTACTGCCCACTGTGCTGCGCTAGTGCAACTACTGCACTTTGTCAACAATGAGAATTAATTCCAGCTCCCAATACAATATTTCTTACTCTTTCAAGACTGTTAAAGCCTTATTGTAGGAACTGTTACATCTTGTGTGAGAAATTCCTGTTTATTACATGACGTAGTCAACTGCAGCATGTCTTTATATTGGTAGCTTTTTGGCTCAGTTATTTCTTCAGGTGAAATTGACAATAAAACACAATCTGCAGAAGTGAAACTTTTTCAATATAATAATAATTTCCAAACACAGCTACCTACAATAGACAGTTTGATGCAGTGATAATTGTTTTGTAGTGTCAAGCACAGCAGATTTGAAATGGAATTTATAATATTTTTGTGTTGCAGAAACAATCATTTAGGGCACCAAATTGTTGATACATTGTTTTTAATGTAATAGTAATTTATACTTTCTTTGGAGAGAACCTTATTAAGATGATACAGTCATATTTATTTGGCTTCACATTTATTTGGCTTCACAGCATACGCATACTTCCTCACAAACAAGATACTGGAGGTTTCTTTGTGGCAGTTTTGGAAAAGGTGCGTCCTTTGCCTTGGGAAGCACCATTGAAACAAAATGATGCAAGTAGTACTGAACCATCTACAGAAAAGAAAGATTCTGCACCAGAACCACAGAGGAAGAGGAGGAGAATGCATGGGTACAAAGAAGATCCATTCATTTTCTTTGATGAAAATGAACCTCTTTGGCCACAGATAAGGTTTGTAATGTTGTCAGTAAATACCTTTTAGTTGTGTATATGTTTTATTTATGCTAATGAAGCAGATACTGTAGACTTCTACAAAATGTTTCTTTACAGGGACTTTTATGACATTGACAAAAATTTACAGCCAACTTGTTTGTTGACAAGATGCAAAGAAGGAAAGAAAAAGAACATATACTTCACATCGCCAGCAGTACGAGATATAGTTTTACATAATGAAAGTAACATTAAGGTGAGAGTAAGTTTTAACAGATTGAATAAGAAATAAATGTTTGCTTAAATCAACTACTAAAAGTCATGTATTTGCGTGTGTTAAGTGAATTGTAAGAAGGCATTTAACAGTTTGTCATGGCATAATCAAATTGCAGATGATGGCTATTGTGTGTGTGTGTGTGTGTGTGAGAGAGAGAGAGAGAGAGAGAGAGAGAGAGAGAGAGAGCGAGTGAGTGAGAGTTTGGAAATAAAATTTAAATTCAAAGTATCATATTTGAATCACATTTAAATGACATATTTATCCGATTATAAGGTTACTTTTTTCCCAAATTTGTCATTTGAAAAATAAAAGGTAATCTTATATTCGCAGAATAAATTATTGCTGCTGAGGGTAACATTTTTAAACATTGTTTAATAGGGTATATGGGGGTCATCTTACATTTACAGATGAAGCTTGGGCTATTGAGGTCACGTGCAGATTTATTTTGAAGAATTTGGAAGGCAGAGATGGACAAATGATACTCGCATTTGAACATGCTCAAGATTTCCTGGTGCGCCAAAACACTCGATACAGTACCATCCAATCCCGCGTCCGGCCATCCTGATTTAGGTTTTCCGTGATTTCCCTAAATCACTCCAGGCAAATGCCGGGATGGTTCCTCTGAAAGGGCACGGCCGACTTCCTTCCCCATCCTTCCCGAATCCGATGAGACCGATGACCACGCTGTCTGGTCTCCTTCCCCAAAACAACCAACCAACAGTACCATCGTTGATCGAACAATCACATGACATATGACTCCTGCGGTGCTAGTGTGAGAGATACGCGAGAAACTATGAACTATCCACTACAACACACTATTGCTTGCTACAAATTTGACAATTTTATGACACACCGGAGGAAATAACACTAAAGTCTATCATCTTACAAACTCTTGTTGTATTTGACCAGGGTTTGCAATAAAAGTTCTCATACATACATGAATACCATGTACAAACATTATTGCTGCATTTTAAGTAAAGGTAACATTGAAAAGAAGAAATATTGTTGTTCAAAAAACATTGCTTGATTCAGAACCCAGATCAGTATTTTGAGTATGAGAGATTGTAATGATTTACTAAGAGGGTTCCAAATGAGAAATTCTATTGGTGTTCTTGTATTAGAATACCAGCTTTTAATCAGCTTTAGAACATGGTGGTAACATTCAGATTAAACAAGAAGGAAAATCAATCCAGAATGAAATGTCTAAGAAACGAAATAAATCTTATTAAACTAATTGTTGTTGCGAGAAGACTCATCGTGGAGGTAGTGCCACAGGTGTTAGTAGATCATGGGATGAGCAAAAGTTTCTGAATTGAACTGAATCATGATTGCAATCTTTTATTTATGTATTAGTTGCTGTTGTTACATATGACTTGTACCGGTGGAGGTACTGCAGTCCATGTTTCAGTCAAATAAGCACAGCACTGTGGAAGTGTTGGATGGGGAACAGTGATAACAGCTTGGCTGAGAACTACATGAGTGCGGGGAGGGGAATAGTGCATCCCTCACTTTTAAACTGCAGTTTACGTGAAATCATTTGTTGTTGTCGAAATTGAATTGACTTCAAAATTGCACAAGCACTCAACAGTAGCGTTCATTTTTGCCGAAAACAAAAAGTGTCTAGATAAGTTGTGGCATGTAATTAAATAATGGGTCAAGTGCCAAAAAATGAAAATTTGAGTTATAGGTGAAATTTCACTGTAACCAAAGTGTCTAGATAAGTTGTGGCATGTAATTAAATAATGGGTCAAGTGCCAAAAAATGAAAATTTGAGTTATAAGTGAAATTCCACTGTAACCACCATTGCCAGTAATATGTATCCTGATACAAGCACCAGAACAGCGTGAAACAGTGTTTGCAACTGTCACAGGATGGCACTCACGTCTAACACCAACATCAGTGCTCAAATAACGAGTCATGTGCCCTCTGTTCTCTGTTATTGTCTTGGCACATACGAGTGTGAATTGTTGACAATTGAAGTAGCTCTGCGGTTTGTTTGCAACAATAGGACACTGCTGAAGTAATTATTACAGATACATGACACACAATTTTGAAAAATGGAAAGGAAAACTGCACCAAAACGGAGGAAGAAAGGTGAAGGTAGTGCTCAAAGTGAAAGGAAGAAATTACGCAACGAAGGAAAGGAGTATACTCGAAAAGACAGCACTGTTGTTCCAGGTAAAGAGGCTCCCAAGCACCAGGTAGGACTTGATTGCCGTTTTAATTTTTATTACAAGGATTGGAATCTGTGAAAGTTATGTTCTAGTATTTTAATGCATTCAATTTGCTATTGAAACGAATTTTGTATGGACAAAAATCATCATTCTGATTATGAGGTTATAGTTAACTACTGGAGTGAAATTATTTACTTACTTGCAAATATATAGGCATGTTGAGTTAAACATATTATATATACTGCTTCACTTATTCAGGTCTCCTGTAAACGTAAGTTTAAATGCAGGCACCTTTCATATGACCAGAAACTGAAGTTGTTTAAGGAATTCTACTAACCAAACGATACAGTGAAGCAAAATAACTATGCAGTGTCTCACATACATTTTTGCAAAGTGAAGGGGTGAAGGTCAAAAGTATATGATGATAGTAACGAAACTGCGCAGCTGTGTACTGAGGAAGATGCAGGAAAGCTGGTCATACCCAAGAAGAAAAACGTAACTATGTCTTACACATTGCTTGATGGTGAGGGAGACGTAATAAGAGAATGTAAAGGAACATTTATTGAGGTTCTCGGTTTGACCATAAGAAGAGTTCAGACATTAACACGGTTGAAACAGAGGGGTGAGATTGTATATGAAGAAGAGTGAGGAAATAAGGCAAAACACCAGAAATATAAAGAAGAAGATGAAAAGCTGGTTGTTGTTCATATTAACGCCATACCAAGACAAGACAGCCACTATTCAAGGGAAAAAATGGGTGACAAACTTATGAAGACCTTACTGTTTATCATTTATTTAAGGAATTTCAAAGGCACCATGAAGACACTAACCTCACATACTGTTTCTATGCAAAAAATCTTTAAAGTCAGATTCCCCAAGCTAAAATTTCATCAGTTGCCAAGTGACACTTGTTCTACATGTGGCCTCCTTAAAGCCAAATTGAGGTGTGATCCCAATAATAAAGACAATAAACTGCAGCTAGAATGCCGTCACCAAAAAGCAAAGAAAGCTATAGATTCCACGAAAACTGTCACAATCAAGAGCCAGGGGCATTACTCAGAAGTATGTACAGCTGCAATGGATTTGCAAAAATGTGTTTTTTCTTCCTTCATTAAGACACAGTGAACAGCTCTCAAATTAATACTTTTGGTTGATAATCAAACCGGTCACATGTTTCTCTGGCATGAGGCTGTATGTGACAGGGGTGGGAATGAAATTGCTTCCTATGTGCACAAAGCTTTTACTTTGACACTTACTTGTAAAAAGAAACTAATAATGTGGAGTCATAACTGCTGTGGACAAAACAAAAACAAGATAATGATGTTTCTGTGGGTTTACCTTACAGCAAAGGGTTACTTTATGGAAATAGAACACAAGTTTTTGGTGAAAGGACACTCTTTTATGTCTTGTGATTGTGATTTTGCTCACATTGAGAAATGAAAGAGGCTAACTGTGTTTGAAGTTACAAAAGATTTAGTTCGCCTCATCACTGAAGTTATGCACACCATACCATTTGTAGTGACTATTATGCAAGAAACAGATTTTTACAACTTTTAAGTCAGCTGCTGAAAAATATATGAATGTCACCAGTGTGCATATTTCAAAAGCACAATGGATCAGACTGACTGTTGAACAGCCCGGGGTACTGCAAGTTTGGTCAACTCTTAGTGAAATTGAAGAGTTCAAGGAATATTAAATCTTGAAGAGAAATGTAAAGCCTTCTGATCTCAACATGTGCAGCTGGAAACACTACACTGGGAATATAGGCTGTCTGAAGAAAAGAGAAGGGATTAAGCTAAAATGATACCATTTGTAAAAGAGGAGAATAAGTGGTTTTATGAGAAACTTGCGAAATGAGTGAAAATGGACACGATGGCACTTTTATCGTTATTTATGTTAAACCCATTTCAAACAGACCATTTTTTCATATTTTGTATCATTTTGTTCTTAAATCCATTAAAATAGAATAAAAACCCACATGTGTTTGTAACTTTTATGTTGCTTTTGTTTAAGTGCTATACACAATTTGTTGACTATCTGTAAATCACCTTTTTGGCGCTTGGCCTATTATTTGCTTACATGTCACAGTTACCTTTGACATATTTACACGTTTCATGCTGCAACGTTGTTGATGCTCACCGAGATGTATGATGGGAATGAGAAGCGGTGAGTCAGTTGCTGGTTCTACATAGCGGATAAAAGAGTGATGGGCAGACAGTATGTTTATTCTAACATTCTCACATCAGTATAGAAGTGATATCCAATATGTGTTAGGGTAAAAACAGCTGTGACCTCAGGTCCCACGATAACCACAACCTCAGAAATTGCAACATATTTGGAAGAAACAGCCAAATATTTGTGACGATGAAGATGTGAATGTCATAGTTGTGCTGTTAGAATGGTAATTAAAAATAGTGATACCACAGATGACAGGGTTAGTAAGCGAAAAATGTGGGAAAGAAAAATGTCTGCAAATTAATGTAAGAGACTTATTTTTGTGAATAGGACAGTTACTACTCACCATATAGCAGACATGCTGAGTCACAGATAGGCACAATAAAAAAGACTGTCACAAATATAGCTTTTGGCCAGTAAGGCCTTCATCAAAATTAGATGACAGAGACACACGTACACACTCGCACAAACACAAGTGTGTGTGTGTGTGTGTGTGTGTGTGTGTGTGTGTGTGTGTGTCTAGTTTTGATGAAGACCTTGCTGGCCAAAAGCTGTATTTGTGACAGTCTTTTTATTGTGCCTATCTGTGACTCAGCATCTCCGATGTATGATGAGTAGCAACTTTCCTTTTCGTAATATTGTTACATTCGATCCTGGATTTTCAATTGTTCATTTTATTTTTGTTTATTTTATTTCTCCTCTTATTATCAAAACTGTGGACAATCAATAAAAGGTATAAATTTAGAATTGGTATGATGTTAACTTTTTAGGAAGATACTTTGTCAGTAAAACTGTTTGCAATTTTGTTTAGTTAGAATATGTTAACAAGCCTCTTGAAAAAATGAGTTGTTTTATAATCAGGATGATCTTATATTGGAGTAAATATGGTACAGCAAATAGTAAGAATTCTCATATATAATTGATACACACATGGGAGAGCTCACTAATGTGTACTTTTATTTACCTTCATGGGTATGTTGATTGAAAAAAGGTGGTTCTCAGATTTGGTGCATGTGGTTACTTGGAGATTGGATGGTCCAGATAATTTTTCAGAACAGATGACTAGGCTTTTGTGTTGCAAATATCACAAATCATTTTCAATACAGAATTAGGTATTTGAAGATGGTTTTTGAAATATCTAGAAAATTACAAATTGAATTAAAAATAGGTTGTAAGAGAAGTGGTTTGTGTTGAAGGGGGACACCCTGTGGCATGAATCTAAACCACCTGTCTCACCTCCAGAGCACGGGTGTAGTGTCAACTTCGGAATCATAAATAAGAATCACTTTTGTAAGGTGGATCTGGGTTCCCTGGGGAAAAAATACATTAACTTCTCTATTTAACAGTGTTTTCATTGTCCATTGGTGTTGCAATTGACCAAAAATGAAAATGAGTTGAAAATCGAAAAATGATGACCATTTCCTGCAATACATTTTTTACCATTCAAATTACTGTCTATAAAGCATGGACTGCGACCATGTGTCAGACTCTCGCCATAGGTGTAACACTACCAGTTTCAAGGAAGTAGTCAGACTGTTTGGAGCATGACTGTGGCCATACCGTTTACTATGGACAAGGAAAAGGTTGTGCGAAGTGTTCACATTTCAATTTACTTCAAGTATTTGAACTGCAGTCAACCCTTCCTTAAGGTGTGCTAATCCATTCCCTGATAGGAATGTTCCTTCTACAGTTACTCTTTGCTGTTCACTGAAAGTGTAAATGAGCAACACAAAGAAAGAGTCCAACCACTGCCTTTGGCAAATGAAAAATGCCAAAGAGAATGTTTTAGGTGCAGTTACTGCAGATCCTCATGTTAGTTCTTGACAAATCACGAGAGATTGAGAAATTTCGCCAAGGACTGTTCTGCACATGCCGCTTTAATACAAATTCCACCCACCTCACTTATTTTTACATGAAAAACGTGGTAATGACTTGCAGACCCCTTGAACTTTTGAAATACAGCAACAACTAGCGGCCTATAGTAATTTTATTTTACAGACACTTTTCCTGATGAATCAACTTCTTTGAATCATTGTCAATTGAATGGCATAATATGTATTATTGTTCAGTGGAGAGTTCCCACTGTTTAAGGCAAGTCGAGCATCAACAACTGTGGAGTGTCAGTGTTTGGTGTGGTATGTTCAGGTACATGGATAAGTGGCCCATATATTTTTCATAGATAGTAATGTGAATGAGATATTTCTTTTTTTCAGTACTATTTGCAGGTCTCCCACTTCAAACAGAAATTGATATGGTGTTTAAACACAATGGATGTCCAATAAATTATTCACAGATAAAGTGAGAAGTTTTGATTCAAAACTATGATGGTCGATAGATTGAACGAGGTGTTCCTCAAAATTGGCCCGCATATTCACACGATTTCACTTCTCCCAATATTTCCCGTGGGGAACATTAAAAGAGAAATGTTGCATGGAAGGACCAACAACACCGGAAAGTATATGACAGCAAATTATCAATGAATGTGCAAACATTAGTGAAGAAATACTTAGAGATGTAGGATTGTCCTTTAGAAATAGGATTGCAATATGTATTGCAGAAAATGATCACCATTTCAAACATTTGCTTCAGTAAAACAGGGAGGTTTCTGAGAGGCAAAGAGACTCACATTAAAAAAGATCCCAGAGGGAACAAAATACTACTATGTCCATGTCATCATTCCTGGCAAAGCTAAAAGTAGTTTAATGAATTGTTCCAGCTGCTTTTAAGTTCAGTGACAACTGTCAAAAAAAATTACACTAATACTATGGACAATGTAATGTATTATGTTTTGTATTATATTTTGCTATAACAAACTGGTTTCTCATTAAAGGTTTTAGAACTGCATTCTCACTTCCTGGGATCTTAATCTGACGTATGTTTCTTGAGATGATACAATTTTTCAATGGTTTTTCAACCATTTCGATTTTTTTCAATTACAGCACCAGCTTTCACGCAATGAAAACAATATTGAATAGAAAAGTTTCATTTTTTCCCCCCAGAGACTCCAAATCCTAAATAATAAGTGGGGATTCCTGTATGCCGTATTTTATCCCTGATAACTTCAGAAATTCAAAGAGTATGTTCTAGTCAGCATCATCAAATTTTGTTTCCAAATATAAATGCAAAAGCAAGTGCAGCACAGCACATTGTTATTATTTGTTGTATTTACCCTTGTGTTCAAAATAAGAATGGTAGTGAAAAGCTATAATGTACATTGAAGTTTGAAACTGTTTTGTCAGGGAGCTATAATAAATAGAGGTAACTTCTTTGGTCACATATTGTATTGCCAGCTGAATGCAGTCTCTTGAGCTGCTTGCATCTTTTAGAAGTATGTATCCAATGACTGGGTATGGACTAAATTTAATAATTTGATAGATAAGAAGCAGTGATCCATTATTATAGCTTACTTTGCTTTTAAATTCCTTGAAAATAACATTTTTAAATACTTTTCAGTTGATCAACACTGGTGTTAAAACATTTGTTCGGTGTGACAACAGAGTCCAGGAATGTCCTTTTCGATTGGCTCAGGAGGTAAGTGATACGAACTGGCATAACTTTCTGTTTTTATTAGTGATGATAAAAAAGTAACACATTTTATGTAAAATTTCATTTAAGAACCATATACAATATCCCTACAAATATCAGCCCCACTTTCCCCCCAAAACTCAGTCATAGAAAATTAGGGTCTGCCTTACCAGCATCTACAAAAACTATGGTGCTCATTCCTTAGTTCAAAGTGGAGCAACAATGTTGAAGTGTAGGGAGAGTAATCATTGTATCTGAAGCAACAGTCTTTTGTATTGCTGACAGTTTAAGTAGTGACTATTATAGTACTCAAAGGTCCATTATCCTGCACAAGTCGAGCACTGTTTTTCTGTAACTATGAAAAAAGAATGACTATTGCCCACACTCACGGAGATTAAGCGATTGATTCATTATGTTGTTTTATTTTTTTGTATTTCTATAGCACAGTCACATGAGCATTTTACAAAGCCTGGCATTGTATTTTCTGTGACTAAAGAGCAAAATTTAATCTTCAACAGTAAGTGTTAACACCGGAAGAAAAATCAACACATTTCAGAAATTGCTGCAGTTATGATGTAAATATCAAACTCAGAGTTAGTGATTATCTGATAGACCGCTGTTAAAAAGTAGTGTTTGGATGAGTAGTCTAATGTGCAGCATTGGATCATTTTGGAGTATAAGCTGCAAACTGCAGTTTCTTACAGAAGGCCAAAAACTGGGAATTATCATGAACTGAAAGCTAGTGTTCTATCCTGTGTATGAAGTAAAAGTAAATATGGGATACTTTGATTTGATTAATGCAGGAAAACAAAAACCACAGTCGTCATAGCCCGTTGTTGCCCAATTGAAGGTAGGTTTATTGTTTGGTTTTGCTCCCTGTCATTCTAGTAAAGCCAGAAGTAGTGCTAGGAGACCTTTCACTAGTTCCAGAATGTTGTATAACTTGGGTGTAACCAACTGTAAAATTGCAATGTAGTCATTGTAAAGGAAAGTGAATACATGTATTGCACAGAAGAGGAGTCCAGGAGGAAAAGGGGTCTGAATCAAAGATGCCTGGGCCACATGACTTCTGCAACACTTTAGAGTGCAAGAAGGTGAAGTTCGTAATCTACAGTAAAATATACACACAAATGGACCATTACAAACACACTAGACGTTGCATGCTATGGATCTATTCCCAATTTCCTCCTCTGCTTTTTCTGGATGTGTTTATCCTGAGAAGTGTGAGTATTAGACTCTTTCCTTGTTGTCATGTTCTCTGTCGTAGTGATAGAAGGGATCTGATTATCCTGTGCTCCGAGAGAGTTATTTTTGAAGCCTTAGATTCAAGACCTTTCAGTTTCCTCCATTTATCTTCAAGAAGCCATTCTTTACCTTCCTTTTCTATTTGTCTTTTGAGGAGTGTTCTCATTCGAGCCCCAGACAAGGATGTGATCTTGACCCTAGTCAAACTTCTCAGTAACAGTTTCCAAATCTCAGATGGTCGTTTGCCCAATCCAACTGCAGAAATAGCTTCCATCAATTCCTTGGGTGTTTGAGATCTCATCAAGTCCCTCAGTTTTTGTTTTGTTTTCCATGTTCTTCTTTCTGGTCCCACAAGAATTGGGGCTCTATTTGGTCGACACCATGGAACACATGCTGTGCAAGACTAATTACTCAGGGAGGTCATCTGGTATCCCTGTAGTTCTGTTAATGATAAAACTTCTCATGTGCCAGGCACCCCTCAGCATGAATCGTGTTACACCTTGCGTTAGGTGTCTGGGGAATTGGGAAACGACTGCAGGAACAGATATGGGAGAGGTGGGTTGTTGTTAGATACTCTTCATCTGGTTCATCCACTGGGTCCTTCCCAGCATGGGAGACCCTGTCAGTAGCTGCGCTACAACTAGCATGGCCCTCAGCTCATTGCAGATGTGCAAGTCTCTCTGCCCACATGGTTAGTACTTCAACAAAGCAGTATTTTCCAGAGAAGATGGGGTATCTTTCTCTCAACAAATAATCCAGTTAAATACCTCGGAAATTGCTGAGAGCTTAAATGCAACATGGACAGAATTTCATGGGAGCATCAATTGGAGACTTGGGTTTATGTGTAGAAGTGGCCCCTGTATCTGACGAAGCAGCACACAGATTGCAGAAGATTTTACCAAGAAACTTGCCAGCTTCCAGAGGTATGTAATGCAAATGGGGCAGTGGTGCTCTTATCCTGCACACCAAATGGGCAGCGCTGAGACACCAGTCTTTTGTGACATGCCAAGCAATGTGACAGTAGACTATAAAGGGACAATAAGTATCTTATTAAGAACAATAGGAAACTGAAAAGAAAGAATTACCATGGTGTTACATGGTGTTGTAGAGGAAGAAATGCTGAATGCATGCCTCCCCCTCTTTGTTATTATTAAAATGGGTAACTTTGCCCAAGGAAAATTTCCCTTAGGGGGTTAGCAATTTATTGCCAAGAAAAAGGCTGGATGGCAACAGAATTATTTTTTACTGGCTAGCTGATGTTAGGAATCGCAGACTAGTGTGCTGCTCAGTGAGAGAACTATGCTCATATTGGACGCCTTTAAAGGTTACCTCACATTAGAAGTGAAAAATAAGTTGATATGTTGAAAACAGACCCGGAGGTATGGCCTCAAGACCGTAGGTGACATTGAAAGACTCTCCAAAAATACTGTTCCAGTCCATCTTCAGAAGGGGATCATATGCTCACTCCGTCTGCAAAGAATATAAAAAAAAAACCTTATTTTGCCTTATGTGTCAATGGATTTTCTCTTTCATGATGTCATCAGTGAGTTCAGGACATGCAGTGTGTCTGATGTGTAGGATGGTAGTGAGGACATCGTGCTTTGGGAGGAGTGTGATGAAAATACTGATGCCAATGAAATGAGTAATGGTAGTGAAGTAGACAGTGAAATCATTGAAGACTGTGATTAGAAGGCGGATGTTGGTGCGTTATGTATATACATCCCAATATTAAAAGATGACAGTATTGTTAACTGTTTTTGTAAATGGATAATGTGACCAAAATTTTTCTTCAGTGAATGATCATGTTAAGGTTACACAAAAACCTCAGCCCTTGAGAAATAAGTCTATTTCAACTGTCTGTTACCAATATTAGTAAATTGTTTCCCCCAGATTTGTGACACTTTCACACAGGAAAATGCATGTGCTCATGACATTTCATAAATGCTGCTGTTTGCGCAAAGTCGTAATATCCCCAGCTATAGCGTACATGTAAGTCTTAATGGACTGTTTTAAGAATGTTTCAGTCTTGTTTGTTAGCGTGATAATGTGAATTTTTGGTTGTGAAAACTAATGATCCATTTTCAGATATTTTCTGTGCCAGTTGAACCCACCATTTTCTATTTGTGTGAGTTGTTTTCTGTTCATATTTAATTTTTATTGTAGGGTTTGCATAGTATCTATCCTTATATGGGGCCAAAGAGGAAAATTAAAGTTACAAAGTCTGATCTGATAGCCCTTCTGATGAATGACAACCCCAAATTCCCTCCAGAAGCTACATCGTTGGATCAGAAGACACAAGAGCAGCTTAAAGACATTTGTAAGTAAAAAAGAAACAGCAATTACATGTAAATATATACAATAGCAAAAAAATGTACTGTATGATTTTTAAAAGCACATTACATGTGTAGTGTTCAACAATGTATGAAACACCTGCCTTGAAACTGAAAATTTTTAATGTTATCCTTTCGTAAAAAAAAAGGGAGCAAACATTTAGTTCTCCTCTCTCCCTATCCCCTCCGCCTCTCTTCTTCTTTCTTTCTCCGCTCTCCTCTCTCTTAGCCCGCCCTCCCTGCCATCCCTCCCACTGCTGGTGTGTGTGGGGATTGTGGGGGGGGGGGGGGGGATTTTTCTCCTTTTCCTCTTCTTTTATCTTATCTTGACATACCTTTGTCTTACTTCGTGATCTTATTTTTGCATGGTAAAGGATTACAACATGATAGTTGCTTAAAACTATGTAGCACTGCACCAATATTTTTGCATTCATGCTACTAGTATCAGAGGTGCATGTTTATCACTGGATGTGATTACTATCCCAAAATTTTACTCTCTCTTTTTTAACGTAATGTAAACCAGGAATGTTAGCTCTTTGCTCAAATAACTTCCAAAATGATAATGAGCTAACTGTAACTTGCTATACAAATTTGTTTGATTGCATTTTATTCACACTGACACAAAAAAGTTGTTGCATGATAACAGAAAGTGCCTGTAGCGGTTGCAATTGCCAAGTAACAGTGAAGGTGAAAAAGTCTTGTTAAACACAATTTGCAACATGCTAAAATTTCTGTAATAAAATTAAAGACCCACATTAATTTCATCATTCTTGCCTCCTTCTAGATAAACAGATGGTTGAGAACTTCAACAAAATTCTCAAAAAATAGGTTGTTGTTGTTTTCATGTAGCAAAGGTGCTTTGGGAGTGGTTGAAGGAAGACAGTAAGATTAAGAGTTAACATCCTGTGGTCATTAGAAACGACCATAAGCTCAAATTATGAATGGATGAGGATGTACATTGGCCTTGCTCTTTCCAAAAGAACCATTCTGGCATTTGCTTGGAGTGGTTTAGGGTAATAATGGAAAACTAAATCTGAATGGACAGACAGGGATTTGAACCATCGTTGCCTGAATGCGAGACCAATATGCTAACCACTGTGCTAACCCACTCGGTCTGTATGCTTGAATAGACAGGTGTTGAAAAGACAGTGCACCACATTATCATTGATACAAGAGGTGTAAAGGCGTAATATAAGCAGATTGTGGCGTGTACAGGGGAGCAGTTTAGCTTCCAGTAATCCGGAACGGATATGAGACGAATCACATTTTTTTCTGAAATGATAGGACAGTGATTCTTACTGTGGCAGAGCTCTGAAGCAAGTAAATCATCGCTGTTTTTAAACTAATGAAAGGCATTGATGGAAAAATGTTTTGGTTTGCAGGGTAGTTAATGAATAATACTTCACTGGTTCATTCCTCTACTCTGAACAGGCATAGGTTCTGGGCTTGGTGGTCTGCCCCAGTCCTCACCCTGCCCACTCCCTTGATCTTCTTCAGCCTTCTTGCATATTCTGTTTGACTTGGTGTTTTCCTCTCTTTTCCTGTGCTTCTGTCACCCAGCATATGTCACTGATCTTTTCTGGTTACTGTTGGGTGGGATGCCTCTGATAAGGGGTGAAGGGTATGTCCCCCGTCGCCCTTTGTGCCTTTGGGGGCTTCTGCCTGCTCCCTGGACAAGACGGAGCACCTCACGTGTGTAATCTCCCCCCCCCCCCCCCCCCACTTCTTTTTTGTGTCCTTTCTCCAGGCTTTGTTGACTTTTGGTCGATCATGATGTTGTTATTCCTTAGGTTTCAAGCTAGGCCCTTCTTTGTTGTGTAGGTCTGTTGACTTGCCTGTTCCAGGTAAGAGGGACTAATGACTCATACTTTGGTTCCTTTAATCATTAAACCAATAAACCAGTCCACTGGTTCATTGATTATCCACCTGTCCCAGCAAATATTGGTACCTCATTTAACTCTGCTAAACCAGGTGTCAGAGCTGGAACATGCAAGCAAAATGAACAAACTTGAGAGACAACGCAATAGAAGAGTAAAGTAAGAAATAAACACAGAATGAAAGTAACTGCTATGTCCTTGAAAATTAATTAAGCACTGCATTGTGAACTACTATTATGCCCTTAAATTAAGAATAGTTCTTTTGCGGTTTTTTATTATATTTGCATATATCTAGACTCCAGCAGCTGGGTCATCATTCATAGTGCAAAGTGTTATACAGCCATATAATATGTTATCTTTACATTTATACCGACAGTCAGTTCATATGCATGATTGGAACTGGATTGCGTAATGTATGATGATATTGTTTTGGATAGCAGTGCAGTGACAGGCTGTTCTTCTTTGTGCTTAGTTATTCTTGTGGCTTCTCACTTCTGCACCAATGCTCGTACTATGTAGGATTTCAGAAAGGAGCTGGCTGGTCATTTTCTATTTCTGGCGCCCTCAGTATTCATCATTGAGCATTGTGTGCTTCTGTACCCTTTATCCATTGCACTGTTGCTGTTGAACACTGTCTTCATGACGTCTTTGAATGTACACAGTCTTAGGAGACAGTCTCTTAAGACCTCAAGGTTAACAGGATGTTAATCCTTCCTTCCTTTTTTCCTTCCTTCGTATCTACTGTTCCTCCCATAATGGGCTCCTTTTATGATACTGACATAATTAACTTGATTATTAGATTTTCCCTGGGTCAAAATGTGTACATTACTTTGCAGACAAAAAGTGGAAAAGGAAATATAGGGTTGCTGGCTGTCTGTCAAGTGAATGTTCTGTGCACTGTACTGCAACCACTTATGGAAAGTGTATAGTAAACTAATGAAGTCAGTTTGCTCAGAAACAGTTTTCTCTTTGATTATTGCAACATATCAAGCTAGAGGCCCTCACAGTACTTCATTGGACTTGTTTTGCTGCCAGAACCAAAAACCCGTTGGACATCTGTTGCTGGCATCTCATGTGATATTTCTCACAAGTTGATGACTAATAGCATGCTCTGGGTGTAAGAGTAAACTTCGGAATATTGTCACCTTAGTTTATCCATGCTCAAGCTGCCAAATTAGTGTACCAGTGAAAACCCTTTCAGATGGTTCTATCGTGCTGCTATCTGGAAGCAAGCTCTGTCACCTTCACATACAGTACATTATGGCATAGATAAAACTATAAACAGAGTGTGAGGATGCAGTCTCTTGTGGCATTAACATTGAATAAAATATTCTCAGGCTTCAAGCCACATTGAGTGGTTAAAATGCCACAAGCTTTTGACCAAGTATAAAACAAACATTGTCAAGAGGAATGACTACCAGTGGACTGATGGTATGTTCTTACATTCTCTAATTGCTGGATGTGACATCACTGGTACTCATGTTATCGCCTTACATTGGCATAGCAAATTATGTTGAGCCTGCGATCGGTGCACCCACACCAACCTCACAATCACTGTATACTGCGCTGAGCTGTAGCCACCATCTCAATTACTGATGTTGTCAGTGATTTTTATTTCAAAGACTTTTTCAGTTGCACTGTACCAGAAGCCATTAGTGCAAGCCATTAAGATTGGTTATATTTGCGTGGTATTTTGTAGACCTTGGTTGGATGCTTGGAGACCCGCTGCATCTTTTACTGGTCTCAGTAATTACTGGATTTTTGACAGTGGCAATAAATGAATTGATGTTGAGGAGGAATCACAATAAGACCAGCGATGAGGAGCAAGAAAAGAAATTTACATTTTTTATGTTCTATGGTCCCATGTCATGCAGCATAAGTTGCCTCTTGAAAAGACACACAGTCAAATCTTTCTTCATGCTGCCATCAAAAATGTGACAGTTACGGAGATCAGTAAAAAAATATGGCAGGTCTCAGAACATCTGGGATCTACAAAATACCTAGTTAGTGTGTCCAAACTTAAATTAGGCAAACAGTGTGCACCAAATATCAACACAGGAAGGAGCACAAGAGGTTTTATCACTTATGCTATCTCAAAAAAGTATGCTTTAGACATGCTGTAGACTTTAGATGATCAAATTTGACAAAACCTTTGTTGTGGCTTGCACTTATGACTCCTAGGACAATGTAATTTAAAAAAAGCCATTGAATTAAAATCACTGAACAATATCGTTAATAGAGATGGCAGTCTACAACTGGGTGCAGCGAGGTATTCAGTGATTGGGAGCATGTAGAATATTGAGGCAACACATGCCCATTGTTGTTGTCATTGTCGTCGTCGTTGTCATCGTCAGTCCGAAGATTGGTTCGGTGCAGCTCTCCATGCTACCCTATCCTGTGCGAGCCTCTTCATCTCCGAATAACTGTTGGAACCTATGTCCTTCTGTATCTGCTTACTGTATTCATCTGTTGGTCTCCCTCTATAGTGTTTGCCCCCACACTTCCCTCCAGTATTAGATTGGCTATCCCTTGACATCTCAAAACGTGCCCATATTTGGTGATAATGTGAGAATGTGAACACTAGTAATGTCCCAGCTGACAGCTAGAGTGTAAAAGGATCTCCCTGCAACCTCACTGGCACCATTTCACTGTACTATGGCCAAATAGTACTTGGGTTGAAAGTTTGTGGCATTTTAACCACTTGACAAAGCTAGAAGTCTGATAACATTTTATTCATAATATGAGTGACGTGCAAGACCAGGTGTATTCTTTCTAATCCACAGCACACTATTTTCAGAATGCCGCACACAGTTGTAATCTGTGAAGAATATCATAATGGTATACTCTCTACTGTTGAGAGGAATAACCTGTAACTGTGGCTAAGTCGCTCTCCGCCATATCATTTCTCTTTCTGCCACTAATTCAGTATGGTAAAAGTAAGGTTTCTGGGAAGCTAAAACTTGGAGCTATATAGTGAGTCATATCCGGCTAAGTCAGCTGGCAAGAGTTTTGTCTTTGTAAGGCCAGGCTTTGTATTTCAGTTCCAGTCGAACTCTTAGTTTTAATGTGTGACAAAGTTTCATAACTGTATGCACTCAGCTGCTCAGTGAAAGATTTATTTGAGTGAAGAGTGGTTTAACCTTTCATCAAATATTAGTGTCACTGGGGAAACACTGAATACAGCATGTATGAGGTGTTTAACAGTGAACGGAGACAGAGAACAGGATTGAATTGAATTAAAATAAAATTAAGCTAATTCTAACCTGGTCTCAGCAGCTAGAGACAGGGCCCATGTGTGTGTGAACAGTGTTTGTGTGAATTCAGAAGAACGCCTTTTTGCTTAAAAGCTTACTTTTGTAGCAGTCTTTTCTGTTGTATCTGTCTGTGACTCAACATCTCCACTCTATGGGGAGTGCTAGTGTATCCTTTTCGTAATATTGACATTAAGCTAATTTGAGATTTGATAGTTTGAATCAGCAAGGGAAAAAAAAGAAAAAAAAATGTTTTCCTCCCTTATAATGTAATTGTTGGGAAGGTCTAAGCAGCACCTTAATTTGAGTGGAAGATTGTTAATGTGTATGACAGTGGAAAAGAAATTATTCAGAGTAAAATGAAGTATGAATGAATAAGAAAGATGGACAGTCTGA